>NC_091825.1:125421843-125684343 GCF_038994185.2 Dermacentor albipictus
ATTATCGTTGGGTAGGCATTGAAATGCTTACGCATTTAAAGAACATATTTAGACCATGGCCTTGACCGTCGTCCGTGCATAGAGTCACAAGAGCACTGCAGCAGTCTTCAATATCAGTGGGCTCTGCGGCAGCCTTTCATTGAGCGGTGATCATTGTGGGCGCAAGCGCATTCCTTATTACTCCACTACTTCTCCCTTTCCCTTTCTTTTTTCGCTCTCTTCTCCCTCACTCAGTCTGTGGTAGCAAATCATACGCAACCTATTTAATCTGTATGCCTTTCCTATTCTTTCTTTCCCTCTCGTTTAGTTTCCGGTAACGAAGTGACACTATATTAAGAAATAAAGACTATGCTGTGGCGGCAGAAAAAAAAAGAAAGACATTAAAACAAGCAAGATATGAATTGCGGGTCGTTGCTCTGAACTCGCGGCGCGTTAATTTGCTAAATTTGGCATCGCATATTCGTTCCCAGAGAAACGCCGATGCACACGTTCTTCTAAACGTCGCGTTCGCGAGTGCCGAGCGAACTCATCCATTTGACGCGCCGATAATACTTTTCATAAATATTTGTTACTTTTGAAATTCCGCGAAGTTCATGAAGGAATATTTGTTCGTCCCTATATCAGCATTAATTTGTTTGGCTAGCCTTTATTTTCCTCTTCCGAAGCGTCACATATGGGTCCAAACGTCTTTTGCATGGCCTTTCGGGGGAACCTCATGTGATCACCACCAGGCGTCGATTTTCAGTACGACGCCCAGGAGCGGCAATGGAGAGTGGGATGACCTTGCGGCGCGAAGTACGCTATTTGCAGATCGCAGTTGCGCTTGCGCGTTTTCCTTCCGGGCGATGTTTGAAACGGGCGTGTTTGATTTTGATCTTCGAACCCGAACCCTGTCCTCTCTTGTTCTTTCCCACTGCACCCTTTCCACACAATTCGAGACTCTGGAGTCTCAACTTGCGCATCCGTTTCATTTGTGTCAATGTTGTTATTGCGAATGCTTTACACATGCTGTATGATACACTGCGATACTGTTGCCAAGTCATTGTAGGGTGCGTCGACCTCTGTCAAGCCTTTCTTCTGGCTTTTTGTCGATGCACCCAACATCCTCATGACGATGTTGAATAAAGAATTGAATTGAATTGAACTGGCGGCGTGTCGAGTACGTGCCCTTCAGTGAGCCGTAAGTGTGCATCTGCCTCGCGCATTGACTTCCGCTGTTTGTTTTACTTTTGCTCTCTATTTTTGCGCTCATCGCGAAGACACAGAAGACAAAAAAACTGCGCCCTGTGAAAACGGGTATTCCGTTCCGCAGACTTCTCAGGCGAGCGGGAGACACTGAAATGGAACGATGACAAAATGCGAGGGGCACGCCTCGCTGCGCACAAAGAAGTATGATCGATAAAACATCAAACCTTGGAGAAGGACTCCATTCATAGTGTGCGGGATCTGCCATAAATTGATCTTCTTCCTGTCTTTTTTTCTGCGTCTCTCTCTCTCTCTCTTTGCGACAGAGAGTGGAAGAGGAGACCTTGGAGAGTTGACTCATTGCTGGATTCGTTCCCGACTGCACGAAGGCGCCGCAATGTTTGGGCCATTGGATCCCTTGCCATCGATGTTCAACAGTTCCAAAGGATACAACAACAACAACAACAACAACAACAACAACAACAACAACAACAACAACAACGACAACGACGACGACGACGACGACGACGACGACGACAACAACAACAACAACAACGACGACGACGACGACGACAACAACAACAACAGCAGCAGCAGCAACCACAACAACAACAACAACAACAAACAAACAAATAGATTGCAACAATGTGAATGTGCATGTACAACTTGCATATGTATGTCTAGCAAGTTGGGGGCTTTTACGATGCATTTAACTTGATCTGTTCTTTTCCATGCTCTCAACTATTATGGTATTGCTTTTATTGCTGAAGCTGAGGATGATGGTGAGGAGTATGACTCCTACCTCAGCATGAACATTCAAGACGGTTATACAGGAGGCCTGTTCGGGTTTCTCAGAAAAAGAAAATAAAGCTTTGTTATTCTATGGAGCTCTGCTCGCTCCATAGAATGAACTAAGGACCGTTTCCGACAGGAAAAGTCGCTTTACCAGGTAACCTGATCAGGAAGCTAACAGATGCTAACTAGGAACCTAAAAACAAAGGTATACCAGCTAGAAAATGGTTCAAAGAAATGCGTACGCTCCTCGCTCTCTCGTCTTGCCCATGCGCGCTGGTTACAGACAGCAGGATGCTCACGCACCCTCCTGACAAAGGAAAAGAACAATATTGTAGCCATCAGATGCCGAATCATGAGTATGAACGCGATTGAAACGAGGCCTACAAGACAACGATATATTTCGGCCGCAGACGCAATGTATGAGATGGGTGCAAATGTCCGCGTGCACGGCTTGGTGAGTTACGTTGAATGTGACACTTCTGCGATAATAACCAGAGTAGATCGTTGCCCCAGCATTGACCTCGCCTATTTCACTTCACTTTCATCTGTTTCCATTCCATGGCAAATTTCATTTCCACGAATTCCCTCCGCCTTGTGGATTTTTCGCGGCGCTTATTTGCTTGCTCGCCATTTAAGTTAGTACGCATGCAGATGAATCATGAACGCACACGTTGAAGCAAGTTGTCTGGTGGTCTACGACCAATCCCTTGTTTTCTGTGCAACTCATGTTCTTTTCTTTTTCTTTTTTTTTTAAATTTCTAATACGAAGTGGCCCACCCGTTGTTACTGAAAGATCACAGACAAAGCGCTTTCAGTACCACCTGCCCGATGCTCAACTGTTTCGCCTGTTTCACTCGTTGACCGCTAAAGTCGTCCACCATTTAAAATACCTCGTTAGCATTTACATTGGAAGTGTTATCTTTCATTAACTGGCTGAATCGGCGCAACCACAATTTAGGTCGTAAGAGGGGTTCTTAATTCACTGCCAAATGGCTCCCGATTGACTTTATACGCGGCTAGGTCACACACGAAGGAGAAAGCGGGCACAGACGCCTTTCTTCCCTTCTTTCTCTCTTTCTTTCTTTCTTTCTTTCTTTCTTTCTTTCTTTCTTTCTTTCTTTCTTTCTTTCTTTCTTTCTCTCCCTTCCTTTTTTTTTACCGGAACAGCACCTTGTTTCCAATTACCTCCATTTCCGGGAATTTTGATACTTGCAGACGAATTCGCTGCTCTAGCATACTGTATGCTCCACACCGGATGAATGGACGCATTTTATGAGGAAGTGCTGTAATAATCACATGCTGCGAGTACGTTAAATATTGGGCATGTATTCATTCCTGCAAGATGAGTCACCTGCATACCCTTTGTACTTAGCGCGCAATGCTGGGGTGAAAGCCAATCACAAACGGATAGCGCACCGACCAGCTCTTTGACCATCGCCCCTTAATGGCTCGCGACATCTCCAGCTGTAGCTGCGCTGCATAGCTGATTATTATTATTATTATAATTATTATTTTTCTTTGTTGTTGTTTTTTCATGATTCTCTTCTTTTTTTTGCCTTGTACTTTATCAATCGCTACCTTAGTTTTCAATATCTTTTTGTTTTGTTTTTTGGCAAAAGAAAGAAAAGTCAGTTTCTGGATGAGTCTTGTGATTGACTGCCGGGTTTCGCGTGACAAGCCACTGTGATGGCTTAGGCGAACCCGATTTCTGTACTTATACTTGCAGATTTGATAATAAATCATTATTATTATTATTATTATTATTATGTTTTGTATATTGTGTGGCAATAAACATTATTATTATTATTATTATTATTATTATTATTATTATTATTATTATTATTATTATTATTATTATTATTATTATTATTATTATTATTATTATTATTATTATTATTCATGTTGCCATTTTGACTTTGTTTGCCGACATGCCGGGCCAAGTCACGCAAGCCACTTCGTTGGCTTTGACGGGCCTGCCTTCTGATGTACGATTATTGTAAGATGGCAACAATAAATATTATTATTATTATTATTATTATTATTATTATTATTATTATTATTATTATTATTATTATTATTATTATTATTATTATTATTATTATTATTATCTAAGACAAAAGCATATTCATGGAATGTGCCACAACTACGCATGGGTAGTGAATGGTCAGGCCTATGACTTTACGAATGTATTTGCTCCGCTAAGCCTTTCCCGCAAGCAGCAATGGGCTGGGGAGGGGGGGGAGGGGGCAGGAGGGGACTCTTGGACCAGTCGGAGTGGGTAGCCAGGATCACTGGTGTCGACCAGGGACTCACACAACAACTCCCCGTTTCCCTACCCCTTCCATTATCCCCTTTTCCCCTCCCTCGATTAATCAATAAAGTTTCGTTTTTTTTCATCCATCCATCCTTCACGTTGTACGCCTTCGTGCACGTGCTATACCACGCTTCCTCCTTATCGGTCTCACCACCTTCTCCTCGTCCTCGTTGAAATAAACAAGAGGGCACGTCCAGCCCAGTTATCGAACGCCGCGGTGCTACCGATATTGGCCCGTGAGGCTGCAAGGCACAAAACAACGACCCCCCCTTCCCCCCCCCCCCCCCCCAACACACACCGAACGCGAGCTCGCTGAATTATCTACAGCACCGGCGTGCGCCCCACACGAGCTGGCTTTCGGACTGCGTTGGTGCGCGAAACACATTGGCATCGCTCTCTGCTGTAGGCGAGCCCCCATCTGCTGCGGCTGTTTGTTGCTCCTCGTGTCTGTATTGCGAGACGCCACCTGGATAACGAAGGCTTTCCTCCTGTGTCTCTTTAGATACTTGTTTGAATGCGAGAAGAAGCTTTGGCTTCTCCGACTTGCCCAGTTCGCCTATATAGCCTATAATTTCCGGGTTTCAGGGTGCCGGCAGACAAAAGCCGAAATAAGAAACTGCCCCTCAGCCATGAGCTACGTTTACGTCTGGAACGTGAACGGCGAATCGGTTGTTTGTAGCATAGAACGGAATTATTTACGAGTTGTAGCTAACGTGCCAGAAAGAAAAAGTTGTTATAACACCCTCAGTTGGACTACGGCTGGGAATTCAATTTGTTTGGTGCAATTTAGTTTAGACGAGGAAGAAAGTTATATTATTTACGGCTCAACTTTCTTGTTTTTCAGCCTCCACTTTTGCTTTATCCGGCGGGAAATTATGGAACAACCGAACTAAGCGTATGAAGCAGAACTTTTCGATTTTATTTTATTTCAGTCAACACGAAAATTCTCTTTGGGGTCTGCTTTGTTTTCTTGCTATTATTACTATTATTATTATTAATGGTACTTGTATCTTCGTTAGTGAAGTCTGAAGTATGCGCCAGTTCTGGAGGTTAGGAGAACACCAGAAGTGTGTCATAGTTCCCGGCAGGAAAGCAAGTTTTCTTGCGGCGTAGGCACTGGAAGCTTCCTGCGCTGATGCGGCACTATGGGGCCGCCTCTGGCTCGGGGTGGTATTTACAAAGACTTACTCATTCCTTATCAGAATCGGTGAAACGCATAGTATGTGCGACTCTTGCGGAAGCACAGGAACTACTGAATACCTGCTGTTTTTCTTTCACCGGTACGAGGTTTCATCACGAACTTCTCTAGTAGGACCATGGCCGTACCGTACGCTAGTCTTGTTAACCTCCATACTTTTCCTCTGTCCGATCTCTCTATCTTATCAGTATTTATAACACGATTGTCTTTTTTTTTAAGTTTACCAACCTGTCTGCTTATCGCATGTTTCTTTAAGTACTTGGTGCATGCCGTCACGTGTCAGCTGAAGGAAAAGCAAAATCGTACCTTCTTCTACAAATGCACAATCACAACAGTATATCGCTATGATGCTTTGCTTGTGTTCTGTGCCACTTATACCCCCACTCTCCCCCCTTTCACCAACCGTGTACATAAAAGAAGAGACATTATCGTACGTAAATAGTGCGCGCGTCTGCTCATTCGTCGTTGCGATTGCTTGTTGTCACGCCACTCACCACCACAGGTCACGGAAGCGACGGAATGTGAGGAAATTCGCTCTTTTGTGAGATAATGTTCGTTTTATTCAAAGACGGCACATACCCAGTGCATTCATGGCGCAGCTCGCTAAAACATTGGCGTGAAAGCGCTCATTGAAAAGAGGATCATGCCCACTGCACCTATGATAAAGCCTGCTAAAGCGTCGGACTGTTGTCCTTGAGCAGCCCGTGTGAGGTGGGTCCGATTCTGCGCCGCCCGGGAGAAATTTCTAAGGTTTCGGAATGGTGCATCAGGCTGGTCGAAATGCAGCCAGCCTCCCGCTTATGGGAATGGGAACACATAATGACCAGGTTCAACGACATCAGCAACCATATACAAGATGCAAAGATGCACTTTTCCGCCACCCCACCCACAACTCAGTAGAGCGCAAGCTGTCCAGTGGCGACAACTACAAACAGAATCATACAAGAGTCCGATACGCTATCCGCACGCTATTTATCCAGACATATACACAACAGATAGATGCAAAGTGTGTGGCACCGGAGCCACGCTAGAACACATGCTATGGGAATGCCAGGGACTAATACAGGACCATGAGAGCGAAGCCTCCATCGACAGCCTCTGCGCGCGATGGGATGCCGCGCTGCTCAGCTCGAAGCTGGAAGACCAACTCTGGGCAGCCCAACGGGCAAAGGAAGCCGCCGAGTTGCAAGAACTCTTGGCCGTAACCTCGACGGGTGCCCCAGCCCACTAACTCGCCGGACGCGAATCGTTCTAGTTCGAAATACAGTTTTCTCACTCACTCACTCCCGCTTCCCACTGGACACGCCGCGCCGTCTGTCGTCTGACACCGTAAAATCCGCACTTGGTGCGGGTTTGATTCCCCTGAGCGTTGCTGAAAATAAAAGAATATTTTTGTCGCTTAAAGCGGCACACTCCCAGTGTAAATTACCTAATTATCGACGTTACTGTCAAAGACGTTCAGTGGAGCATACACAGCGCTCCAAGTAAGCGCGAAATAGTGTTCCTGTATGGAGCATATACAGGGACGCTAGCGCGAAAGACATTCATCGAAGAATGGTACGTAACCATTGCACATGCGCAGTCGTGCGTCGCCCAGTGATCCATGTCGGCGTCAAGAGGTGCACTGAAGAACCGCACATAGGTACACAGTGCACGCCACTTACCCAGTAAAGGTAGGTGGCGGATGATTATGATATGGTACAATGAGATACTATATACACGTTGTCCAATATGCGGATGCGCACTGGAGACGCAATACACTAAGAGTAATCTTGTCCATACAGAAAGTAATCTTGCCACAAAAAGTTTTTACGCAAACACATTTCGCACTGACTACACGTCTCACAGCTTCTAGAGGCGATCGTCTAAACCAGTCTCACTTAAAAAGTTCCCCATTCCCCAGTGAGGAGTAGCAGGCTAGAGACACGCTCTCCAGGCCGACCTCTTCTCCTTTCTCTCCATTAAAATCTACTCCTCCTCCTATCCAGTAACCAAAGTTGGTCCGCTGGTTGATTTAGAACCCTGTTCTCTCAGCAAAGCATTCCGATACGCTACCCATTCTACCGTGAGCGACCTAAAGACCAAGGTTTGTGAAGGAACGGTTAGAGACATAGATAGAATGATATCCCCGGAAAGTGCGTGAAGTACCCTAAGAATGCTTTTCGCATTAAAATTACAGATCCAACGCACATGTCGGAATCTATGTGAAGTGAAGCCTTAGAATAGCGTATACTTAAATGCTTTACAGCTAACAGCGATAGGCACTATTTTCTTTAGTCTCATCTTGTGCACCTTGTAACCTCATGGAATATTCAGTTTTATCCATCACACTGCATCGCTCACAAGATATGCCGAAATGAAAAGTCAGTCAAGCGGATGCACAGTGTGAGAGGTACACGCTGCGATGTCGCAAGGACGAAGGCGATGTCATGATGCTTGTTAAGAGAAGAACGATTAAGACAGGTGCACGCCCAGAAAAGTATGACTCGTACGGCGCCTCACTCAAGGAATGTGTACGGCTTGTGTCACAGTGGAACACACCCATTCCGGAGATTCGCCATTAACAGGCACATCCACAGTGGCACATACCGAGAGACTCAGTCAAAGAAATTAAGGTAAGTCAAAGAATCCGTGAAATATGTGCGCCCATTCCAGTAACAGATCATCGTGGCTTATAGACGCCTTTAGGACCCTCAGAGACGCCCGTGAGGTGGCATTATGTGCGCTACTGACGCTGCTGAGCTCGCGGGAGCAAATGAAAAAGTCTCCAGGCAGCGCGGTCGCGTAGGCGTGCGCTTGATCGCACAAGCCTGCCGTCCAGTGCTACGAAAGCATCGCAAACACGAAGGGCCTACAACCACCCATGAAATTCTACGCGTAATTCCTGGCAGTCATTCATATTCAAAACAGCGCCAAAAAAGAAGTAGTAGTTTAATGACTAGAAAATGTAGAGGTCGGCCGGAAAATGGAATATCGTGTTCGAAAGTGCCCGTGTGTAAGCACACCATCCAGATTGCACTCGACAAAGCACTTTGAAATGCTTTGTCGAGCGTCACAGTCCCAGTCGAGCGCCAAAAAGCCCGTGTTTCTTTTTTTTGCGCTGTTTTAAATATGAATGATCCGTTCCAACTAGCTCGCACTCAAACCCTTTTGATTCCTGGCAGGTAGTGCAAATAAGAGAGTAGAAAAGCGTGCGCCCCTGCTGTTGACAGAGTCAAGTAAGTCGCGCTTGTTTGCTTTCACGTGTCAATTTAATGTGTTTAATGTTTTCGCATGTGAAATTTTTCTTCCTTGTCGCAGTCAGTCGAGGGCGCTCTCGCATATGACTGGGGTTCATTAATAAAGGGAATACTGGGGCTCGTAGCCTCCGCTGGGCGTCCCCGCTCAGCATCAGCAGGAGCGACAGCTTCGCGCAGGTGGCGTGATGTGATGCAAAATCACTGCATTTTAGAACGAAAAAAAAATGATCCGTCAAGGAATAAAAGAAGTGTGAAGAAACTCTCGTGGAAAGCGGCCTCACAAGTGCCAAGACAGCCTATTTTACCACGGTGTCACGCGACACAATGGCTGTAACAACCCTCAGCTGTCCAAACCCATGATTAATTTGTACGCCAGTCACTCAGACGCATTGGAGTGCTTTGCCGAGTCCAATCCGGATCGTGTGCTTTCACACGGGCACTTTTGAACACGATTTTACACGGTCCAGATCCATTAGATCGCGATCGTAATGCTGAGTGAGCTCAACCAGTTCGATCCGGATTGTTGGACCATGTAACAGCTACCATTCTTGATCGCTACTGAAAAATTCTGTATCGAGCTTGTTCTCGATCGAAAGTCTCCGTATAGCACCACTATTAAAGAACGACCGATACCCATAGTGATTAAAGCTGCCGGTGTCGATCTCTCGCAGCCTCACTCTCGGAGTCAAGATGCCGCACAGTACGGTCCACATTCGTTGTAAAAATGGGCTACCTAATCATACGCGTGTGCTAAAGGTCTTAACTGTTTGCAACTTGCTGCTACAGAAATCTCACCGATCAAGCGCGCGCTTTCAAACAAACACGAGAAAGCACAATGTGCACTGTGCGCGCAAATCAGCCAACGCTCCATGCATCGCCCAAGTCAGGTCGAAGTAGCGCTGCAGCGACATTCTCGTCATTACGAGTAAACTGTCATGACTGAGCTACAAGGCTAAGCAACGATGGTGCCGCAAATATAATAGCAAACGTTAAGTTATTGCAAACTTTCGCATTCCGATGACTTGATTTTGCGGACGGCGTTTATCCATGCCTGCCCCCGTTCCTTTTGATAACATTTACCCGGGAAACTCTTGAACTTTGACAGGCGCATGGTGGCAGGCCCCGGTCGTTTTTGTCACGGATGGGGCAGTGCGCCATGCAACAGAACCGGGCTTCTTGGCTACCCGACCTTGACCCGATCGCCGAAGTATCGCGAAACAATGACGACGTGAGGATCGATTTTTTTTTTTGAAAAATTTGCGGGTACAGTTAGTGCCTCACAGTGCGGGCCGACATCACAGTGCCGGTGTCCGATATTGGAAGGAGTAGCGCTGGCGTCTTTCGGCAAACTTGAGTTTGGGAGCCCTGTAATCCACTGTGCTCGTACTTCTACAGAACCTTCGTGTATGTCACCAAGGTAGCGACCAATCCAACAGCACCCTGCACCCAGGCCACCACGCGAAACCTAGGAAAACACGCAATGACAGATTCACGTTAAAATCACTTGGAATAACAAATACATCGCACTCGCCAAGTACCTGTGGGCATACACGAGGCGGAGTCCTTGTGAAGCAATACTGTGAACGAAGTTGGTGTTGGAATTAGTGTCACCTATATGTCTTATCCCTCAACCAGTGTTGTGCCACTGGCTATTTTTGTGCATTTTCACTAGGCACATCTAGCAAAATTTCTTGAAACCACAAACGTTTAATATGAGGGAGATATATGTCGTATTTTGCACTAGTATTTTATATGAAGGACTCGGCGGCAAAAATTATAAGCTTTATATGCGGTTTACATGGTCATCAAACGGAATTTGAAGTACGATGTTTTTCTAGCGATTGCTTAAACGCGAAATGCAACGACATTTCAACCTGGCTATTTTTTTACAAGTGAGTATTATGCAGCACTAAAACAATTTCTGAAAAAGCCTCAGGGCTGCTAATTAGATAGTTCTCTTGTGAGCAGCTTTTAAACAGCACCTAAGCAAACGACGCCTTCACATGGTGGCGGATACACACTACCACCGAGATCTTTCAGCTCGCTGTAGGTCGGGAGTCTACATGCAAGCGCTTGCATCTAGGCGCCCTAGCCATAGGCAGCCCCGGGTGCTGTCTTATCGCGAGGCCCTGCGAAGAAGCCGAGTGCTCGAGGTAATGCGTTGCTTTCGGACGAGTTGTAAGGGCGTTCTTTTTCTGTACATTTATTTTTTTCCCATTCCGGTGTCAAAAACGGTAATTTTTGCAAGCAGCTTTTCGTGACGCTTCTGCTCGTATTTCAAACGCCCAAACCTTGCACGGAAGCCACTCTAGATCTACACTATCTTGAGCTAGGCTTCTAATGCGATTCAAAGTTTCGTTGCAGAGGGGCCTTTAAGCAATTGCACAGAGTTTGCGAGCGCGGCGTCAAATCCTCCCAAGTGCGACGTTGTGGAGGATTGCACTACGATTGTACCAGGGAAGTCTCGAGTTCTCCCCTGCGTATGCGACATCGGTAAGGTGGCTGGGCCAGATATTAAGTTATGAGCGTTCCATCGATTTTATTGCGTTAGTCATTACACGGACGCTCGAAGCGCATTCACGTCGTCGGTGCCACCATCACCATTGCCGCGCTGTCCGTCTGTCGACAGAGCGTGCGCGTCCCGCGAGCGCAGGGTAAGAAGGTCTCCATGGACGGTGATTGCGTTATGCTTCAAACACGACGAAGGAGATGCATCGTGAACGCTCCGGTCATTCGACTGGGTGATGGTGGTGGTGGTGGTGGTGGTGGTGGTGGTGGTGAATTGTAGCAACAGGCGGGTTTAGCCTGGCGAACAAGGCCGGCAATTGCTCCGCCCGAGCGTCTCGCACAATAAAGCTGATGGGTTTTACCATATGTCCATTAACCCAGACTCTCTTAAGAATTCGATGAGGAGTCGTGAAGTGTCCTTGCGGGCCATCACTGATCCCTCGGGAAATATAAGGTGTTGCAGGCGCGCATGCGGAAGGTCCTTGTTTTGCAAATTCTTCAGGAGAGTGGGTGATGGAGGCAGGCCAGCACTGTGCGGTTTCTCGGCTGCTGGCATAAGCGATGCGCGCACGCACACTAACGTTGCAGCGGTATATGCAGTGGTCTTGACGGAACGTAAAGCAAAAGCGACGGTAACGTTACCTAATATTGAGGCGCCGACTAACGCCGATAGGTTTCCCGGCAGTCTCATCTCGTGCACGATCGAGGTTCGACGCATGCAACTCCATTGGCGGCGCTCCTCGCGATGCCAGCGTTGTGAGACGCCTGGTAGCTGCAGAGGGCGCTGTTCCTTCCGTCCAGCGGCGGCTGCCTTGGCTACTGCGTCGAGCCAACATGACCTATGCGCGCGCAGACGCGCGCTCCAGACCAGCCGTGCGCTTGGCTAGAGCACAGTCTGAGGAGTACAAGTGCAATACTTTCCTACCGTTGGGGCTCCCACTCCTTTCGATCCAAACTGCCAAAAATACTTAATGCCAATAGCATTCTTTGGATGGCCACACTAATGTGGTACAAAATTTGGGCGTGCTGGTAGATAATTACCATCTTATTGAGTAGCGTTGGGCGAACACAGACCCAAGGAGGGCGCTAAATATAGCTGTTTGTGTTGTCTTATGTCCCTCTTGTGTTTGTGTCAGCCCAGCGCTATACTCAATACGCAGGTTGCAAGACCAGTTTTCTTGCCGGCTATGTAGGTATTTAGTCACCTAAACAAAAACAAAAAACGTGGGTCAATCCCAAAGATATCAAAATATTATGAAATTCATTAACTCGTGCTTACTTATTTTGGTAGTGCGCCTTCTTATATAATAGAGGGAAAGCTATAGGCAGCATGATCTTGCCATGACGTACGCGTCCTGGAAGCACCAGCAGCCGTGCAGAGCCTACATGGCCTGCCTTCTACGAGCGAGCAGCCATTATATCTCTCCGCTCTGGTAACAGAACAATTTCGATAAAAAAAAATACAGAAAAGGCCATTGCGAGAGATAGTGTTTTCTCTCTGACTTCTTTTATTCAGGAAGACCTTTCTTGGAATGGCGCCATTGGTTACAGCAACGTATCGGACCAACTCTCAACATAGTAGAAACGGGAGTTGCCGAAATATGGCTTCTCCAGTATACGAATAAGCGAACCGGCGCTTTGGGGGTGGTTTCTTTACGTAACCGCTGCTTATGCACATTTTCTGCTCCGTTTACCTGCTTTCTGGCCTTCAATACCGCGGTGAGATGGCAAAGTTTTATCGGCGTCGATGTTGAGAGAGATCTAATGCTTCTCTATCTCTCTCTCTCTCTCTCTCTCTGGCCTTCGACATGTTTGGTCTTTTTCGGTCTCTACGGGCTTACTGCATTTTTCATTTTTCGTCCTCGCACAACACAAGCATTATGTAGGATTCATGCTGTTTGCGCTGCGTCTGTCGCAGGTATGACATCACTTATGAGATACCAGGCAGGAACTCCGTAACTAAACGTCGCTTTTGGCTTTCGCCCGGGTGTGTTCGCTTATTCAAACTACATCCAATGCAGCCGCCAAGTGAAGGCTAAGGGCTGAATTAAATTAAATTTTAAAGGCTTTTCTTACGCACCAAAACCACGATATGATTATGACGCACACCATAGCGGGAGCATCCGGAATAATATTGACGCTCGACGATTCCTTATCGTGAACCTTAAGCTAAGTACGCGAGAATTGTTCCATCTCGCCTGCGCCGAAATGCGACCGCTTCGGCTGGGATAGAACACAATACCTCCAACTCAGCAGCACGAAAAGAAGGAAGGACTCGTTAGTAACGAGAGTTTGCTGCATGTTTCAGACCAGAGTGAAGTTTTCACCCATTAGATGCGACCTACTATTCCGTAAAGCTTCCATTCACTCTGCATCAGGCGGTCAGAAGCAGGCAGTGCAGGAGCTCCTCGCCACGCTTTTAGTCTCAAATTGTCCTTAAGAGCGAATGCCGACCACTCGGGATATCGGAGGTGTTATTAGAAATGGCCGCCGGCCAAATGGTAAACAGCACTTACGAACGAATATATATATATATATATATATATATATATATATATATATATATATATATATATATATATATATATATATATATATATATATATATATATATATATATGTATTATTTGAACCTCACTGATGGCACCGGTTATTGGAATCTCAGCGCTGCCACCAGCTGTTGGAACCTCAGTGCTGACACCCGTTGTTGCAATCGGACCGTTGGCGCCTGTTGTTGCAAATGGGTCGCAAGCCACAAGGGTAGCGTTGGCCTGGCGGCCTGGGGCACACTGGAAGCATCCGAAGGTCCCAGCAAAGCATGAGTCGACTGCTAACAGAACAACTTGTTTATTCTAGCATCGCAAAGAGCGGGCGGTCAGGTCGACCGAAGTAGAGAGACGGGAGAGCACGTTATTCAACAGAAGAAATCGGAGCCTCTCTCCTGGCGTCCGGGGGCAGCTGCTCTTATACTCTTGGCGTCGCGGGCAAGAAGGAAGGTCACGGGACGACACCACGTGACAGCGAGGCACGGACGGACTGAGACATGTAGAGACGAGTGTAGTGACGCATCAGCCGGGCCGGCGCCGGTCAGACCTCCTCGCTTCACACTTGGGGAGCTCCTCTCCCCGGCTGCCGCGCTTTGACAAGCGTGGGCACACACACACACACGCACACACAACGACACGTGGCACTGAACATGCCGGGACGCGCTCGGTGGGGATGCGTCGCGGCCGCTCCGAACGGGCCAAAATGTCCGCCGCTTTGAACGAAGCTCCGGCGTACGTTGCATCCGCGCCGGCTTTACCGCGCGTCGTAGGCGAAACGTAACAGACCGCCCCGCCGGGGGAGGGAGATCCCGATGGTCAGGGGACTGCATCCGCTGTCCGGAGGGATGTCGCTCGATGATGCTCATAACCGAAGTCGGTCGTCCCTCGGCGTTTCTTGAGCGCAGCGCACCGAGAAGGCCTCGTTCTCACGTTCAGGTTCACACAGGACACTGCAAAGTGACTTCAGGAGAGTTGCCATTTTTGTTCTCTTTCCCAGCAAGCGTTAGAACTGCGCCGAAACTCAGCCGCTCAGTCAGCAAGCACGGCACAACCCTCACTAAGCCATGCCAGGCTCTTTCCCCTTTTATACTACTGCCTAGTTCCTGACAGTAGTCTATAGCAGCACTCAGAACGCGTCCACAAATAGGAAAATTGCACTAGAAAGCACATCATCACTTTGAAACACTACACAAAAGCAATATTGCTACGGAACAATATGTGCGATCACGAAAGGCCAGCAGTGTGAAGACGACGACGACGATTAGATGCTAGCGCGGGCTGTTGCCTCTTGGCCTAGCGCAGCGTATTTTCCTTGTAAATATATTTGTACATAGCTTTTCGTCTGCGTCATCCTACGTAACATATCTGGTGGAGGTGGACGTTCCCTGTACCTCGTCACGGAGCTTCGCAGTGGACGGTACGTCGAGCCTTCCTTCATGGCTCCCGGCGACGACAACCCGACTCCGCCGGCTCCGACACCTGCTGCCCCTTCGACGACCTACATCACTCTCCCCGCTACTCGTGATCCTGGCGTATTCTCGGGCAAAGATGGGGACGACGTCGACGACTGGATCAGCCTGTACGAACACGTCAGCCGCAATAACCGGTGGGACCCTACTGTCATGCTCGCCAACGTAATCTTTTACCTCGGTGGCACACCTCGAGTTTGGTTTCGGACGCACGAAGAGGAGCTCACCAGTTGGGATTCGTTCAAGCAAAAGCTCCGAGACTTGTTCGGCAACCCCTACGGTCACAAACTTGCCGCGCAGAAGGCGCTTTCCGGCCGTGTGCAGACGTCAACAGAGCCCTATGTCACGTACATTCAGGACGTCCTGGCTCTGTGCCGCAAAGTTGATGCACACATGCCTGAGTCAGACAAGGTATCCCACATCCTCAAAGGTATTGCCGATGACGCCTTCAACTTGCTCGTGTTCAACAACGTCGCGACGGTGGATGCTGTTATCAAAGAGTGCCGCCGCCTGGAACTCGCTAAAAGCAGACGTATCGATCAGCAGTTTGCGCGTTTGCCCAACACCCAGCGACTTCTTCCTGTGCCGACGCTCCTCGTCCCAACAACACCGGCGATATTACCAAGATCGTTCGGCGTGAGATTGAGGCCGCCTATCCGGCTGCCTTCGACTCCAGCCCCACCAACGCACCGGCAGTCACGGTTTCCCTGATCCAGGCAGTTGTCCGCCAGGAGTTCGAAAACATGGGCCTTCACACCATCTGCTCGGCCCATCACCCTGATACCCATCCGGCTTCTTCGATTCCGCCCCGTCCCGCATCGTCTTACCCACCACGTTTCCGCAACCCAGCTGAATGGCGCACTGCTGACGACAAGCCCATTTGTTTTCACTGCCGTCGCATCGGGCACATTTCTCGGCACTGTCGAAGTCGCTGGACTTCCCCGACCCGGTCTGCTTATACTGCCTATTCTCGCCCCTCGGGTGGCCCTTCTCGTCCTTATGCCGCACGCTCCGATAATGCCGCCACTGACTCTCCTGCGCCGAACCGCCCCTATTCTCGTTCACCTTCGCCCCAACGACGACAATCTCGCTCTCCCCAGCCCCGTCGCTCCTATTCGCCGACTCCCTTCGGGCGCCGCTCCCAGCCGGAAAACTAGACGATGCAGCGCCTCGAGGTGACGCTGCATTGCTCCCTACGCCGCCAAATCCTCTTCTGACTTTGCCCACTCATCTGAACCTTCTTGACGTGCACGTCGACGGTGTTTCCGTGTCTGCTCTCATAGACACTGGGGCGCATTTGTCCGTAATGAGCGCTGACCTTCGTAACCGGCTCAAGAAAATTATCACGCCCGCCACGACGCCTGTTGTCCGTGTCGCCGATGGCGGAACAGCCCCCGTAATTGGTATGTGTGCCGCCCGCGTCTCCTTCGCCGATCGCTCAACAGTCGTGCTATTCACGGTCATCGCCCACTGACCCCACGACATCATCCTCGGCTTAGACTTCCTCTCCGCACATTCTGCTCTCATCGATTGTTCCGCCAGTACTCTCCGCCTTGACCTGCCTGTTCTGGATCCTGCTGAACCACACCCCAGTCGCCTCAGTTCCGCCGACTTCGTTCGCTTGCCACCTTCGGCACTGACCTACGTTGACCTAGTGTCATCCCCACCAGTCCCCGACGGTCACTACATCGCGGCTCCTATGCCAGACGTGCTCCTTACACACGGGATCACGGTACCCCATACAGTTTTATATATTACGGCGAATTGCGTCTGCCTGCCAGTGGTCAACTTTGGCTTGACGACACAAGTGCTGCCACGTGGGATGTCTTTGGCCCAGCTTTGTTCGTTCGAGGATCCCTCAGTAGCATCCATTGCAGTAGACGACACTTCATCCGATACTTCTCTACCATCGCAGTCGCCAAATTGTCCCATCGCTGACTTACGGAAAATGATTGCCCCCGACTTGCCCTCCGAGCACGCTCGTGAACTCTCCCGCGTTCTGTTTTCCTACCACGATATTTTTGACTTTAACGATCGTCCTTTAGCCCAAACTACCGCTGTCAAGCATCGCATTAATACCGGCGATGCCCCTCCTATTCATCGCCGCCCGTATCGAGTGTCACCAGCTGAGCGTCAAGTTATTCACGCAGAAGTTCGCAAAATGATTGCCAAGAACATTATTGAACCGTCATGTAGTCCTTGGGCGTCACCGGTTGTGCTGGTAAAAAAAGAAGGATGGCTCATGGCGCTTTTGCGTGGATTATCGGCACCTTAACAGGGTTACCAAAAAGGACGTGTACCCCCTACCTCGGATTGATGACGCCCTTGACTGCCTCTACGGTGCTCGCTATTTCTCCTCTATTGACCTTCGCTCCGGCTATTGGCAGATTGCCGTGGACGATCTCGACCGCGAGAAGACTGCCTTTGTGACACCCGACGGTCTTTATCAATTCAAGGTGATGCCGTTCGGCCTATGTAACGCTCCTGCCACTTTTGAACGCATGATGGACTCCCTTCTTCACGGTTTCAAATGGTCCACGTGCTTGTGCTACTTGGACGACGTTATCGTATTCTCCCCAACGTTCGCTACGCACCTCGAGCGCCTCTCAGCAGTCCTGGACGTTTTTCGGCGAGCCGGTCTGCAACTCAACGCATCGAAGTGCCAATTCGGCCGTCGCCAGATTACCGTCCTTGGACATCTCGTTGACGCGAACGGAGTGCAACCGGACCCAGGCAAGATCCATGCTGTTACGCACTTCCCTGTTCCGACGTGTGTCAAGGATGTGCGCAGCTTCATCGGCCTTTGTTCGTACTTCCGCCGTTTCGTGAGGAATTTCGCCGCCATAGCACGACCACTAACCGACCTTTTGAAAAAAGACTCTCCTTTCCAGTGGGGCGATAACGAGGCCTCTGCATTCTCTCATCTAATCGACATTCTCACAACGCCTCCCGTTCTGGCCCACTTCGATCCTTCTGCGCCTACCGAAGTCCGTACTGATGCCAGCGGTCACGGAATTGGAGCAGTACTAGCACAACGCCAGCGTGGCCACGACCGTGTTATCGCTTACGCCAGCAGGCTCCTCTCACCCGCGGAGCGCAACTATTCCATCACTGAGCGTGAGTGTCTGGCCCTAGTTTGGGCGGTTGCGAAATTCCGCCCATACTTATATGGCCGATCCTTTTCCGTTGTCACAGACCATCACGCGATTTGTTGGTTATGCTCATTGAAAGACCCTTCAGGAAGACTTGGTCGCTGGGCCTTACGCCTCCAAGAATATTCGTTCTCTGTCACCTACAAATCTGGCCGACTACACAAGGACGCTGACTGCCTGTCTCGCTACCCGGTAGACGAGCCTGACGACGCCGACAGTAGTACCGCCGACGGCATTTTCTCTGTGTCTGCCTTCGCTAACATCGCCGATGAGCAGTACCGAGACCTATCGCTGCGAGTACTCATCGAGCGTCTGCGCTCTACACCTACCGACGCATCCGTTCGCCGATATGTCCTCCAGGGCGGCATTCTGTACCGAAGGAGCTTCCTCCCTGATGGCCCTGATCTTCTTCTTGTCGTGCCAAAACATCTACGACAGACTGTGCTCTTTGAGATGCATGATGCACCCACTGCAGGACATCTTGGGGTAACCCGCACGTACGACCGCGTCCGCCGCCGCTTCTATTGGCCTGGTCTCGCTCGCTCCGTTCGACGCTATGTTGCTGCCTGTGATCCCTGCCAGCGTCGGAAGACACCTCAGGTGCTACCTGCCGGTCATCTCCAGCCGATCACCGTCCCTATGGAACCGTTCTTTCGTGTTGGATTAGACCTGCTCGGTCCCTTTCCCACGTCATCCTCTGGGAACAAATGGGTAGCCGTCGCGACTGATTACGCCACCCGATACGCTATCACTCGGGCTCTCCCTACCAGCTGCGCCACTGACGTCGCGGACTTTCTCTTGCGTGACATTATCTTGCTTCATGGCGCCCCGCGACAGCTGCTTACTGACCGTGGTCGAAACTTCCTCTCGAAAGTTATCGCTGACATTGTGCGTTCCTGCTCCATTCAACACAAACTGACTACTTCATACCATCCTCAAACCAATGGCCTGACAGAGCGGTTAAACCGTACTCTTACCGATATGCTGGCCAAGTACGTTTCCAAGGACCACCACGACTGGGACATTGCCCTTCCTTACGTAACATTTGCGTACAATTCTTCCCGGCACGACACCGCCGGATTTTCTCCCTTTTATCTCCTGTACGGTCGGGAACCTACCTTGCCCCTAGACACGGCACTTCCTCCTGCTGCGGTCTCAACAAGCGAGTATGCGCGCGACGCCATCGCCCTCGCCGACCATGCACGCCAGCTTGCCCGTGCTCGACTTACGGCCTCACAGACCACTCAGCAGTGTCAGTACAACGCCCGCCATCGTGACGTACAGTTTTCACCTGGTGCGCTCGTGCTCCTGTGGTCGCCCTCTCGTCACGTCGGACTTTCAGAGAAACTTCTTTCGCGATATACAGGGCCCTACCACGTGCTGCGCCAGGTGACGCCTGTGACTTACGAAATTGCCCCTGTGGGCTCAACCTCGTCCTCTCCTGTGGCATCGAGTGATATCGTACACGTCAGTAGGCTCAAGGCCTACTACACTGCTTCCGAGCCCGATCTTTAGTCGCTCCGGGACGGCGCTTTTGCAGCCGGGGGTAGTGCTACGGCACAATATGTGCGATCACGAAAGGCCAGCAGTGTGAAGACGACGACGACGATTAGATGCTAGCGCGGGCTGTTGCCTCTTGGCCTAGCGCAGCGTATTTTCCTTGTAAATATATTTGTACATAGCTTTTCGTCTGCGTCATCCTACGTAACAATATGTTAAAAATCCTGCCTCAGGAAGAAAAACATCAATAACAAACAATTTTGAGGCTGATTCCCACGTTAGGGGCTTCGACTTAAGCCATCGGCGTTACCGTTGAGACTCCCCTTTTTGTAACGCACCTCAAAGGAATATTGTTGCAAAGCGAGGCTCCAGCGCAGGAGGCGGCCATTTGTGAAAGAGATGGTCTGCAGTCATTGGAGAGCGCAGTGATCCGTCCCGAAGCATGCGGAGCGGATATCGCAGCGAGCGAACGTACACTACCTCAGCTGGCGAAAACCCCGTAGCCGCATGCGGCGCGGTCCTCAATGCAAACATCACCCCAGGCAGAAACAGCTCCCAGTCAGTTTGTTGTTCAAACCACAATGCTCTCAACACGCGCTTCATGACGGGGTGCAGCTTCTCAACGGAATTCGACTGGGGGTGGTGCACTGAGCTGTGTAACAGCTTTACCCCGCACCTTTCGAGAAAGGCTGTCGCCAAAGCGCTAGTAAACACTGTGCCCTGATCTGATTGGATTTCCGCAGGAAAACCAACTCGCGCAAATATGGACAGTAGTGCATTGACTATCTCAACTGAGCTGAGTTCTTTAAGCGGCACTGCTTCAGGGAACTTTGTCGCTGGGCAGATCACAGTCAAAATGTGTCTGTACCCCGTGGCTGTTACCGGTAGAGGTCCCACTGTATCAATAACGAGCCGTCTAAAAGGCTCCGTAATGATAGGTATTAACTTCAACGGCGCCCTCGATTTGTCCCCTGGTTTGCCCACCCGCTGACAGGTGTCACATGTCTTCACAAAGTGGTCTGCGTCCAGAAAACACCCTGGCCAATAGTACTCTTGCAAGAGACGGTCCTTAGTTTTCTTAACTCCTAGGTGTCCGGACCACGAACCCCCATGCGACAAGCGCAACAGATCCTGACGGTAGCACTGAGGCACGATCAGCTGATCGAACTCCACTCCCCTGCGGTCTAGATACTTCCGGTACAGGACCCCACCTCTTTCCACAAAGCGAGCATTTTTCTTGGCGATACCTTCTTTGACAATGCAGCGTATGTTTTCTAGGCTGCCATCCTTCTTTTGCTCGGCTATCAAAGCCGCCCGGCTGACGTTTAGCAACCTATCAAGTCCGTCTGACGTAGGCGCTATGAGCAAATCTGCAGATAGCTCTTCTAGCTTTCCCGCATCGGGCATTTCCTCTCCAGTATCTGGTGCCTTCAACGCTACAGGCACAATTTTATTCACTTCGGACGTGCTCTGAATATCAGCTTGCTGCGCCTCTGACCCTTTCTCATTGTTCGACAACGTCGGCCCCGCAACTACCGCCTTTGCAGCGAGCTCCCGAACCTTCGATCTGGTTAAGGCCTGAACGCTAGCCTCACCAAACAAAAGCCCCTTCTCGCGCAGGAGGTGATCGGACCTGTTCGAAAATAGGTACGGGTACTGGGGGGGCAGCATAGATGACACCGCCGCCTCCGTCTCAAGTGCTCCGAAAGGTCCTTCAATAAGCACTTTTGCTACGGGCAGACACACGCTATGAGCTTCCACGGCTTGCTTGATCCATGCGCACTCGCCCGTGAACATATCGGGTTCTACGTAAGAGGGGTGAACTACATCCATCGTAGCTGCGGAATCGCGAAGCACTCGGCACTCTTTCCCGTTCACGAGGAGGTCTCGCATGTAAGGCTCGAGAAGCTTCATGTTCTCGTCAGTGCTGCATAATGACAAAAACACGACTTTTGTTTTTGTTTCCGGACACTGCGCCGAAAAGTGACCCGGCTTTTGGCACGTATAACACACGCGCACTTGCCTCGTCTCGAACCGCTTTCTGCGTTCGGCTTCGGCTGCCGCCGTCTCCTTACGTTCGGTCGGACTGCTTTCACTCGCATCCGCACTACGTGTGTCCCCCTTTGCTCTCATGGGCGTGAACTTCGGCCTCTCAAACTTGGAGCCAAATTCACCCTTTTGACCGTCCTTAGCTCCGCGAGCCCGACGCGTCACAAACTCTTCGGCTAGCTCAGCGGCTCTAGCCACCGTACTAACGTCTGGCCTATCCAAGACCCAGTACCGCACGTTCTCAGGTAACCGACTATAAAACTGCTCTAGCCCGAAACACTGCAGAACTTTCTCGTGGTCACCAAACGCTTTCTCTTCTTTGAGCCACTCCTGCATGTTTGACATAATAAGCCTGTAGGCAAACTCTGTATATGACTCACTTTTACCTTTCTCATTTTCCCGAAACTTCCGACGGAACGCCTCCGCTGACAGCCTGTACTTTTTTAGCAGACTCGATTTCACTTTGTCGAAATCCTCTGCCTCCTCTCTCTCCAAGCGAGCGACTACGTCGGCCGCCTCGCCGGGTAATAAAGTGAGCAAGCGCTGTGGCCACGTTTCCCGAGAGAACCCCTGCTTTTCGCACGTTCGCTCAAAGTTAACCAGGAACAAACCAATGTCCTCTCCAAGCTTAAACGGCCGCATCAGGTCAGTCATTTTGAACAATACTCGTTCTCCTGCACCGTGTGCCTGACTTCCATTACGAGCGCGTTCCATCTCTAACTCGAGACGCTTCATTTCCAAAGCGTGTTGACGGTCGCGCGCTCTTTCTTTTTCTTGTTGCTCTCGTTCTATCTGTTCTTTACGTTCACGCTCATCTATCTCTTATCAATCAATCGGTGAAGTGAAATCCAAAGAGATAAAACTCGGAAGCCGGGGCACACCACAAGGATCAGTCTTATCTCCCTTTCTTTTCAATGTAGCTATGATTGGCCTGCCAGCAGAACTAGAAAATATAGAAGGATTACATCATAGCCTGTACGCCGATGATATCACCCTTTGGGTAACAGGTGGAAGTGATGGGCAGATTGAGGAAGTCCTCCAAACAGCCATACATACGGTTGAGAAATATGTCATGGATAAAGGATTGAGATGCTCGCCGCAAAAATCAGAATTACTTCTATACCGACCGACACGCAGGGGCCGTAAGAGTTCTACGGGTAAACCAAACATCACGCTTTTTGTAAATGGCACCCAAATACCTATTGTCGACAGCATTAGAGTCCTCGGACTCCACGTATCAGCGAACGGTCACAACGGGGAAACAATCAGAATACTAGAAAACAGCGCACAACAAACACTGAGATTAATTAAGAGAATAGCTAATCGCCATTATGGGATGAAAGAGAACAATCTGGTACGTCTAGTCCAGGCGTTTGTCATCAGCCGCATAGTATATGTAACCCCTTACCTAAATCTCCAAGTAGCAGAAAAGACAAAAATCGACGGCATCATTAGACGATCATTCAAACAAGCCATAGGTTTGCCGATAAACACATCAAATGACAGGCTCCTAGCCTTAGGTGTCCACAACACGCTCGAAGAACTCATAGAAGCCCATACGATAGCGCAATATGAAAGACTCTCACAAACACCTACTGGCAGACACATACTTAACAAGCTTAAAGTAACATACGCATCACAGTATGGCACTAAAGTAGACATTCCCCACGACATAAGAAAGCAGCTTATTATCCCACCGCTACCCAAAAACATGCATCCTGAACACCACAGGGAAAGGCGGGAGGAAAGGGCAAGAGCTATACAGAGGAGATTCCAACGCTCTCAGGACGTGGTGTACGTCGACGCGGCAGAATACACGACTACTCAGAATATGTGTATCGTTGCAGTGAACTCGCAAGGTGAGCGTAAGGTCAGCGGATCTATTAAAACTAACAGAGCCGAGGTGGCTGAGGAATCGGCCATTGCTCTCGCAATGGCTTCCACACTGGCCACGATAATAGTCAGTGATTCTAAAACCGCCATTTTAAATTACGCAAAGGGACGCATCTCGCCGGAATCACAACGTATCCTGGCAAACTTTCGCGGTGAGCGGGTGGTCCATATCATCTGGGCACCTGCGCACTCTTCTCTCCCCGGCAATGAGGCGGCCGACACCGTGGCTCGAGGACTCACAAACCGAGCCACCGGGGCGCCGCGGTTGGGGCTGACAGGGGACCGGATGGTTGGCTACAGGGATATTACTAATCATTACAGATTGGGAAGGGTGCATTTTCCTCCCGCACACCCATCACTTAATAAGCAGCAGGCGGTGGCATGGCGCCTCCTTCAAACAAATACATATCCGAACCCGGTGTCTTATAATCATTATTACCCAGACCAATATTCGGCCAATTGTAAACTTTGTCAAGAAAGGGCGGACCTGGATCACATTATCTGGGCCTGCCCTCGGGCGCCACGACAGGGCCGAAAAATTCAGGACCGGAAGCAGTGGGAGACCGTGTTGCTCAGCTCGGCCCCCGAAGACCAACTTTTGGCTGTCCAGCAGGCCGACGATGCCGCTAGAGCTCAAGGGCTTCTGGCCGCCATCTAGGCGGGGTTGGCCCCCCCACGAATCTGCCGGCTATATAAATAAAAGTTATTTCTCTCTCTCTCTCTCTTTTCGTTCTCTAAGTTCGCGCTCCTGTCTTTTTGCCGTCTCCCTCTCCTCAATGGTCTCAAGGCATTCCGACAGCTCGTCATCCTCAGCTCCTAACTCAAGAATAGCCCTTAGCAGTTCTGGTTTTCTGAGTTTGTCTGAGACATCCAGACCCAACTCTCTTGCAAGCTCCAACAATTTCGGTTTGCGCAACGACTTCAAATCCATGGCTGCTCTGAATGCTGCTTTCTCTACTGCCTACTATTGTCTTGCCGCAAACTAACCCGGCAGCAACGACAACCACAATTACCAGCTCTGTTTCTGACACTAACAAAAGCCTGGCAAAACTCAGAAGAAGAAAGTCCCGCACTCACCAAACCTCGCAGCCAAGAATTCAGCGCAGTCGTTCCGCTGCAGGCAACCAGTCATCACACAGGGCTCGTTGCACTGCTCCCGGATGGTCGTTGTGCTGCTCAGCATACAGTCAACCGCATATCTTCGCTGCTGGCCTCCGTTGCCGCGATCTCACCGCTGGCAACCAGCTATTTGAACCTCACTGATGGCACCGGTTATTGGAATCTCAGCGCTGCCACCAGCTGTTGGAACCTCAGTGCTGACACCCGTTGTTGCAATCGGACCGTTGGCGCCCGTTGTTGCAAATGGGTCGCAAGCCCCAAGGGTAGCGTTGGCCTGGCGGCCTGGGGCACACTGGAAGCATCCGAAGGTCCCAGCAAAGCATGAGTCGACTGCTAACAGAACAACTTGTTTATTCTAGCATCGCAAAGAGCGGGCGGTCAGGTCGACCGAAGTAGAGAGACGGGAGAGCACGTTATTCAACAGAAGAAATCGGAGCCTCTCTCCTGGCGTCCGGGGGCAGCTGCTCTTATACTCTTGGCGTCACGGGCAAGAAGGAAGGTCACGGGACGACACCACGTGACAGCGAGGCACGGACGGACTGAGACATGTAGAGACGAGTGTAGTGACGCATCAGCCGGGCCGGCGCCGGTCAGACCTCCTCGCTTCACACTTGGGGAGCTCCTCTCCCCGGCTGCCGCGCTTTGACAAACGTGGGCACACACACACACACGCACACACAACGACACGTGGCACTGAACATGCCGGGACGCGCTCGGCGGGGATGCGTCGCGGCCGCACCGAACGGGCCAAAATGTCCGCCGCTTTGAACGAAGCTCCGGCGTACGTTGCATCCGCGCCGGCTTTACCGCGCGTCGTAGGCGAAACGTAACAGTATATATATATATATATATATATATATATATATATATATATATATATATATATATATATATATATATATATATATATATATATATATATATATATATATATATATGTCTCTCTTTTCTTTTTTCGTGGTTGGCTGACGCAACCCACAGCGTTCGCTGCACCAGCTGCACAGAATTCGTGAGACGGTGTTTAAAAAACAAAGCGCGAGCATTGGTAACGACAAGACGAGAACAAACACAAACAAACAAACAAACAAACAAGAGAGGCACATCTCCTTTAGTGGGTGCTTTTTTTCTTCCCCCGTCAACATGAACTAACTAGCCAACAACGTTCGTTATGAGGTGATGCTGGTGGTGCGATGCATCGTTGTGTACGCCCTCCGGACACTGTATACGTGTGTGTCTTCCGTCGTCGCAGCGGATCTCGTAGGGTGAAGGCGTGCATAAAAAGGCCCTGTCAGGCAAAAAAAAAAAAGCCTGGTTGGGCTCAGATAAAGAATAATAATAAAAGCAAATATAACGAATGCGAAAACAGCGTGATAACGGTGACCCATATCCGCTAACCTCTTCTGGAAGCATTCTTGCCTCCGCCCCCTCCTTCCTTCTTTAAGTACTTCTTTCGTTTTTCTTTTTTGTTTGTTTGTTTCCGTGTTCTTTTTTTATTCTATTTTTGTTTGTATTCTACGGCTTACATGCTTGCCTGTGCCTGCGTAGTTTCTAAGGGTTCGTCTGCAGTCACTCGTCACCACTGGTTTTAATTTCTTCTTCCTTGCGTTCTTGCTTGAACTTTGTGTATTAAAGGACCAGGCTACGTGATCAGAAGAGAGATTGTTCTCTTTTTCTGTTGTGGTGGTTACACCTATACCAGGGAAAAAACTACACTCGTAAAAAAAAAGCATTTTCAAGTCAGCGCTCAGCCCTTCTGTTTTACCAAGCATTTTTTCTTATGGTATGAATGCGTGCTTGTGACACATATCCCAATGTCGTCTATAAAAAGAATTCATCCATAGCGTTCCAATGAGCGTAACTTCAGTATTTTCTACACTTTATGCAAAACATTCATCCAATAGCAACAAATAAATAAATAAATAAGTCAATAAATAAATAAATAAATGTCCTTGTAAACATGAATAACTCGTAAGCGCGCGCGCGCACACACACACACACACACATACACACACATGCAAACACGTATTTGACTTCGTGCTTATCAGCTATGCATGTTTAAAAGGACTAGTACATACTAGTTTACAAAGGGTAGTATTCATGATTTAATCCCACATTTAAAAAGCTGTGATCGCTTTAATACTACTTACATGTTAGTGCGAAATCCTCCTAATTGGCCGCACATTTTGGGTAATAAGAGTTTTGCTAACACAAGTGGCTGACGCCTATTCCTAGGGACCAATCTAGTGTACCATCTTCTTTGTGAATAAGGGCCGCGATTAGCAAGCGGACAAAAGGCGCGAAAAGCGGGGGGATGTGGTGGCGTGGATGACAGAGAAAGGCCTTTCAAAAAGTTAACGCTTGCCTTCTTCAACAGCCGCCCGTATCGGCTAACAATGCAGTACTCTCACTCTGTTGAGCAATGTGAAAAGAAAAACACACGCAAGCTCTCCCTCTCTCTCTTTTTTTCCTACTGTTCTTTTGGTATAGCCATGGTACATGCGCGTGGCTGCGCATGTTTGCATACGCGAAGACTGTTACACCTGGCACCGCTGTTAAAGGCTTCACTGCGCTCCATGCAAGCCCTGTGCTGCCTCGGGAAAGTTTACCTCTTTGCAGGCTTTTACGTTTTATTTCACTCGTAGCTCTTTTGCACCTGTTCCTATTACTGTTACATTATTTAGAGTGAGGCGGCTTTCTCTGGGCTTTTCTAATGTAGCGTCGACAGCCGCAGAGGAGCGTTCCTCGTCGTAGAGTTTTCGAGGAGGCTTCCCGACGCCAGCTGCAAGGTGAAAGCGAGCAGTCGCATCCCAGCTTGGAAAGGACGACGCGGGACGCAGGAGGACAATGCGCGACTCTTGGAAGGCGTAAGCTCGGCGCGCTGTACAGACTAGGCAAACATAAACAAATGTTCGCGTGGCCTATGTTTGCTGCCTGGAAAATACCTTGGGAGCGGCAGACCTCACGTAAACGAATCTGATATATTAGGCGAGTTAAAGATATCTCGCTCGTATAGTCATTCCACTCACTCACTCACTCACTCACTCACTCACTCACTCACTCACTCACTCACTCACTCACTCACTCACTCACTCACTCACTCACTCACTCACTCACTCACTCACTCACTCACTCACTCACTCACTCACTCACTCACTCACTCACTCACTCACTCACTCACTCACTCACTCACTCACTCACTCACTCACTCACTCACTCACTCACTCACTCACTCTCACTCACTCACTCACTCACTCACCTCACTCACGAACAAATAAACAATCGCGCGCACACACAGATAGCTATTTTGTCTTTTTCACTTGATCTTTATCTGCCGATAACCACCTTGTAGCATTAGTAAACTAAACCATGGCTGATATAATGAAAGGATTCCTTTCGCTTGATTCTATTACTTTCTTGTCATCAACCATTCACGGCTGGCAAATATCATTCACAACGCCGGCGGGACGCCGCTCCGAACACTGACGAAGCGCGAGATACAATGGGAATATAATGTTCATATATTCACGGCCCATATTTCAACATAAATATCGTTACGAACGCCGCTGCCGTTCGGTATATAACGTCATTTGCGAGTGAAACACTGTCAATAAGTATTTCACATAATGCAGACAACCCTGCGATCACGTGAGCTCTCCACCACTATCTTTTCCCATTTATACTACAAACACTATAAACGCGGCTGGTCCACGTTGGATTGGAGGTCAATAACCTCCCAAATATATTTACTCTACCGGACTAGCCAGATGGACATTGTTAACGATGCACGTGTAACAACAATGTTTTAGAGTGAACGCGACGCACGCACATTTGTTGACATTTAAGGCCATGGTTAACCTCGGGAAAAACTCCGACGGATACAATGAACTTGTAATATACAGCCGGACCATCTCATGCACGCTTACCGAACCATGGACTTTTCCTTTAACCGTTTTCTATGGTAAACTAAGTAAGAGAGTTGCAGATCTATTTAGGGTAAAAATTGTTTACCGAGAACGCCGCTTGGCGTCTGATACTCGCACCTCGTTCGCCCTCTGTACACATTCAACCGGCTGTTTATACGCAACACCCATTCCCCCTTTTCCAGCAGGCGTATGGCCACCTGCATTCTATAGGGCTCTCTTCACTTGTTATACTCTTTCCAGGCAACGTGACAAGGTGTATTTAATGCCAACTGTTCGAGCTGCACTAAATCAACGAGTTCGCGTTCAGTGGGTGGAAAGTGAACGAAGAAAACGTAGCGCGATTTATGCTTTAATCACGTTTACGCTGTGACCCATTAATATCAAAAACAAAAGGAAAAAACTCAGGCGAACGTCATGAAAGTTCAACGAGGCAGTTCACGGTCGCCATCTGGAGCAAGTTGTTCTTGGCTAGCGTGTCACCGCCGAGACGCCTGAGCAAGCCGCCGTACCATGCGTAACCACCCAGAGTGAAGAGTATGCCCTGGCGTCCGTGCTGTAGCTTCGGGCGAAGGACGTGGTGTTAAAGGAGCCGATGTGTGGTTCGAGCTCCTCCTTCTTCAGTGCGCTCACGTCGACACTATCGTTCTTGATGTCCTTGATGTGGACGTTGACGGTCGCACTGGGCTTGCGACACTTGGTCGGTACGGTAGGTCTTGACGGGTTAGTCCATGTCGGAAAGCGAACCATCGTACTTGCGTTGGTGACGGTCACGTGAGACGCTGTCGGAAGGCGCCTGCTGACCACATTGGCTTTCACCCTCGCCACCCCGCCCAAGAACAGCGGGATCTGGACAAACGCGAGCGGTGCGAGTATGATGGTGCTGCCCACGCAGCAGAAGACCCACGCGATGAAGATCAGGCTGCGGCTGTCCGGCACTTCTTCGTCCACCCTGTTCTCCCGATTGCTGAAGAAGTCGTTCGGGGTCAAGGATTTCGCGGCAGCGGGATTCTCCGGTGGCCGCTCACTTTCGGGTGCCGGTTCGGGTGCAGCAGCGGTGGGACAAGGCTTGGCCATCGTCTGGATATAATCGCAGGACGAAGAGGTCTTGATGACCATGTGCTAGGGGACCAGGTCTTCTTCTTCCTCTTCGCTGATGTGACCGTAACGCCAAAGAGACGAAACATTTTTACTTCGTCTTCATTTCGAGGGGATTTGGGGCAAGCTGGTGCGGGGAATGAAAACTAAACAAAAGCAAATTGCGCAAAAGTGCGCAGCTGCGCAACGTCTACAGAAATCCACACCACCGAGGCACGACAGTTTATTTGTCAACTTGCTTTTCATCGCCCGACGGTGTGTTAGAAGTTGTAACTATCCACAACTAGCGCCACCACTACAGATGATAACGGCAAGACAGTGAGCAGCAACATTAAAAGCACACTAGGGTGCGCGCAGTGGGCTTAAGGAATCGGGGGTAACACATGACCGCTGAAGCCCGCCGTGTAATTTAGAACGCAGTGTAACGCCGGCATTCCAGAAGATTTGTTAGGGAACGTTTGCCATCATCATCACCATCATCATCATCATCATCTTAATCATAGTTACTGTTTTTGTTTATTAACTACAGATAAATGGAAAAGTAGGGTGCATTATAGCTGGAAATACCAACACATAGGTACAACGAACGCAACACAATGAACTTATAGGCTACCCCTTTCACAGCACAAAACGCACACACATACAAGCACCGAAAACAATCATAAGTCGCTAAAAAACGTACATATATGTTAGTAAAGAAAGAAAGCTGGCTATAAGTAGCGACCCATGTGCCCCAGAGTTAAGTATAATATAAGTTGATGTCCACTGTGCAATAAGGAACGCTTCACGGGGCGGTCATTGGAAAGGTCTACGGAATTTTAAAAAATCACCTGTGGCAGGTAACACAATTCTAGTCCTTGAATTAGCCAAAGAGGCGGACATTACTTGGACGAGAAATCGAAACGGATCATTAACGAAGTGATAAATATTCCCCCCTTAACTTCTTAATCAACTAATTTACGGTATATATTGCAATTTACGAATTGTAGCCGGTGGGTTTGGAAGGCATAATCACTATAAAAAAAATTTAAGAATGACTTAGGTTTCTACGTATGCGCCATCAAAAAAGCGGTAAAAACGCACGGTAACAACGTCGAAGCACGAAAGTAACTGGAACACCCATGTAATTTGTTGCACACTTTGGCAAGGAATATCTAGAAACTGATCTGATCCTGAAAATTCATTCTAAGTGTATATCCTTTGCGAGCTCACCGACTGCAATTAGTAAATTGCAATATGTGTCGCAACACAATTAATTAATCACTGGGAAGTAAATAAGTGCATTTTTTATTACTTGAATATGCGTTTCGATTTCTCATCCAAGTATTTTTCGCTTCTCTGAATAATTTTGCTCAAGGACAAGAATTAGGCTATCTGCCACAGGCAATTAAAAAAAGAAATGTTACACGCACATAATAACGCTATTGTTCAAGTACTCTTCAAAGCAAACACTCAATATCAGTAAAGTTCACAAAAAATGGACAAAATGAAACCAAATCACACCAGTTAGCGTGCTATCCACAAAGAAGTTCCCAGCAGAGCTGTCTAAGCGCGTCTCTGTTTAGCAGGGCATGCACCGTTAAACTGCTAGAACAAATAGTTCGGTTACAGGAAAGTTACTTCTATCCAAGTTGTCATGCAAAGAGTCCACACGCATTTTTCTGCGAAGTTTGTAACTGTCATACGAGAGGTGGCAGTTTAAAGCCTTATACTTGATTATATTTAGTCTACCATGTTCAATAGACGCCCAAGCACGTCTGTTGTAGATAGCATATGATATATATATATATGCTATCTGCAACCTGATATGTTTGGGCGTCTGTTCAACATAGTAGACTAAAGGCAGTACACCTATTAGAGGCTGTAGTGTATATGATGTTATTACGCCTTATTCTGCCAATAGAAGTTTACAATCTGGCAAAACCATCTCAAGACAGTTCCAAACTATCTCCAGCCTAAATTGAACATTAGGAAATACATATGCCTTAATCCCATCAAGTCTGTGAACTGGAGGCACGCATTCCTTTCGTAACCGCGTAAAGAAGCAAACTCTATCTATTTACGCCAACAAACACATGAGCCTTGAAGGAGATAGCCATGTTAGAAAGGCTCTAAGGGATGGGGACAAGTAAAAATAAAACTGTCGCTGTATAGCGTCGGGCCCTCTTCAATCAGCGTGCGCTTCTAACACGTTCGGTATATTGGGCTTTCGTCGCAAGCTAAACGGGTCAAACGAAGCGTGCAGGTTGATCATCTGTCGGGTCGCCCCAAACGAGATCCAATTTAGCGAAACAATACGCGACGCCTGCCTACCGCTTCGTCGTCATGGTCTTACGAAACACTGAAGCCACACGCGCGCTGATGCAGGAGATTGACGCTACAGGATTCGAGTGTGGCCTCGTCTGCAGCAATCTCCTTGTCGATATCTAAGGTTACCGCTTTTCACCAAGGCCTAGAGCCACACGTCAGGAATCGTGCTAACAGGGTACAGGATACAACTTTCCGCATCTGCGAAATAAACATGACGAAATAACTTCTTTTTTTCGCGTAAAGCATGGGATTGCATACAGCTTGATTCTGTCGCATGATTCTCAGCGCTACCTTGTGAGAAGTTGCAGTACGTTTATCCTTTAATGCAGACAATTGAGCGCGTTACGTAGAGACTACTGTCAAGAAAGCATGCCACCAAACGGTTCAATTTTGCCGAGGCATTTGCCATGATACTCTCTCACTTTGAAATAGTCGAAGCGACATTTCTGAGATGATCGCTCCACTGTATTCGCATTGCGCTGTTCCACCGGATGCAGTGGATGGCATCAGCGGCATTTTTAACACTGCAGCTTAAATTGTGGAAATTTAACATTCAAATTGTGTTTTCGCCATGTTTTTCTTTCACACTGGAAGTGAAGAGACGAAGTTCTTGAGGTGTTTAGCTTCACATTCACGCACTGTTTGAGACACCTTCACATGCGACCGCTGTAACAGCGAGGAGACCGCAGAGCACCTCCTCTGACACTGCACACAGTTTGGCGTTCAACGTATAAGCGTATTCACGGCGCTCTCAGCCAACTGGATGGTCGACCCTTTACAAAGACAAAGATTCTGGGTGCTCGGCCTTGTCCGTCATCAACCCAAAAAGCTACGCGTGATCGCATCACTCTTTTAATATCAACGGACCTGAATGTCGCTTGTAGACATCGTGCACCTTTAACGGTACGAGTGAACCACCTCTCTCTTCGGCTTCTCGTTCTTCATTTTTGCCCTCATCCCCCTTGCCCGCGCAGGGTAGCAAACCAGACGTCCATCTGGTTACCCTCCCTGCCTTTCCTTATTCCTTTTCCTCGCTCTCTCTCCAAACACCGTTAAACTGATCGCGACACAATTTCCCAGACCGTGTCCTTCCTGCATTATTTGTGAAAATGAAACGACCATGATTGATAGTGAAAGAATCAAGCATGCCTTCGCGGGTTAAGTAAGGATGTTAACTTCATATTGGTACAGAGAAGTCGCGAAAAAGCTACGTTCAGTGTAAGCGAACAATGTAATTTAGACGTGTCCAGGTAACGCTATATCTGTGCTCGAGGGACATTTAAACACTAAAATATCTTTTGGATGCACCATGATTAGTATGTAATGTTAAGCAGACAGTTTTATGAGAACTTGTTCTCATAGGCTCGCGCTTGCTAAGCAATAGGACTGAGTCGGGCTGCTTCCCTCTGCTTAGAGCCACCTCCTTAGACCTGGCGTTTTGTACGTAACTCCAGAGCCGTAATGCTTGCGAACGAAAGCAAATTGGGCAGACAGGTCGTGGAATGAGCAAAGAATGTCCAAGAAGAGAACGCGACGTCATTGATCGGAGTGAAGTGGGCCGGAAAGCTAGAACGCAATTCCCCTTGTCACCAGCCGACAGCACAATAGAAGCTGGCGAAAAGAATCGCTAAAGAGTGTACTATATAGGCTGTGGCTGACACACGAGCACCTATTGTGTCCTGCGAACAGAAGCTTTTCAGCATTAGTGAGTCAGTCTGGAAAAATTTTTCTTGGTTTCTCGTATCTCTGGTCACCGAGGGACGCAGGTGTATGGTGTTGGAGACGCAGAAATAAATAACAGTGAATGAGATAAACATTGAAATGGAACTGAGAATGCTGAAGCATGAAGCAGATGTCGCCAGGCAAGACAAAGAATTTGTTTCTGTCCATGCTCCGAATGAACATGGGGGAACGGTGGTGACCGTTGACCATTACTAAAGAATTTATAACTAGGATATTATGGGGGACCAGCTCTCGGTCACCCATCCTTTGTGTGGGGGCGTCGAATGACTTCTGCTTGTCGCTGGTGAGTGGGCGCAGACACTTGAAAGAGGAGACGCGGGGAGCTCTTTTGGGCCGGAAAGGTGAACTTTACACATTACACACACGTCACACGTATACAAAGTCACGTGTACCAGTTGTTTGCTCGTCGCACGTTCAATTATGACTCCTAGTGTTTCTGTATATGCCTTTGTGGTCATACACTACAGCTTAAGATTTGGGGGGCCTAACCAACTATTCCAGTTTCAAGCATAGTTATAGCATATGTTCTCGTCACCAACTATACTTGTAAGAACAATGTATAGTTTAACTCACCTTCTCGTGCGCCTGCAAACACAAACTTTTGTCGATGAAACCATTAGACAAAAGGAAATTTAGGTTGCGTCACTATAAAGTTCACTTCCCAGTAGCTTCTCCAGAAAAGTTTAGCGCTTCAGAACGTAAACCATTCTTGCATAGATCATTTGCTGTTATTTAAGATGCTGAAATTTGGAAACAACGTTTTTTGAACAGTTATGGTGATTGTCCCGCGACAAACACAATATGTCTACAAATATTCAGAATTTTCTGGTTAGTCAGGCTGCTCTCGCCTAATGCACGCACATACCTATTTCAATAAGTTTTCTCTTAAGCGTAGGGCCAACAGCTATCAAACATGAACTATACAATGAAAAATTGTAAGAGTTAAGTTTTTCATGTCACTATAATGTCTGCCATGTAAAGACGCTCGCACTCAGCCAGGCATGCATGTATATTGATGGGAAAAGAGTATTTCCTGTTTCTAAAGAAAAATGCAACTGTTCAGAAAAATAAATGAGGGCAGAATTTTCAATAAGCAAAGCTCAATTTCCAATACATAGCTTCAGTTACTTATTGGCCCAATGTTTACCCAAACATATTGCAGGGGAGTGTTCATAGACAAAACATTATGTTATTGTTAGAAAAATTGAGTCCAACGTGGAACATTTTCCTCTCCAATTATCATCTCTCTGTCTCTCCCTCGCATTACTCTAGTGAACAGTCCGTATATATATACATACATATATATATATATATATATATATATATATATATATATATATATATATATATATATATATATATATATATATATATATATACAGAGAGAGAGAGCAAAGAGAGGAAAGGCATGGAGGTCATATCCCGACGAGCGTCCCGTTTCCTACCCTACACTGGGAAAAGGCCGAACAGAAAGAAGAAAGTGGGATAGAGGGAACACTGTGTGTGCATGCAACAAAGTGCCTTGAAACCAGTCAGGTCCAAGCAAGTTCCCCACCGATACATTAGGCTGCCGTCATTCTACTCTATGAAGCTAATCTTGGTGCTTCCCCATAGCTGGTGATGCACGTTGAAGTCACCTGTGAAGACCAAGGAGCTACTGGTCGTCAGGAGTAAGTTGCAGTACGTGGCTGTGTACCGTTAAAGTAAACCCTAGCCTTTTTGACTTCAGTGTGAATAGAATGCAGCGGGTGAGCCATGATATTTACTCAAGACTTGCAAGTACTAAACTGAGAGCATCCAGCACTTGCATTGCACTTCCCCCTGACGGAGTGGGCAGGTTATTCAAGAGCATTCGAAAGGTATTAATCAGAGAGCGAAACACCATAAAGTCTAAGTGTTACCATGGCAAAAAAAGCCTAAGCTCTCCAGCGGTCGCTATATTCAAGCAGATTTTGCAACATCCTTATAGAAGGACGGAATTGCCTCTACGTAGAGTAACCGCGGTAACATGCGCATTGAAAAGCATGCACGAGACTGCACACATTGCAGTGTACAAAAGCAAAACGGAGAACTCGTTATACTGACGAAGACAAAACAACAGGCACACATTTCTTTCCTACATACACATCACTAAAGTAAAAGCAAAGACCTCTTTTCATTCATATTTTATGGTGGTTTAGACAGACCAAGGAGTATAATATCGAACATTCTGGCCTTTGCGCAAGGGTCGTATAATGGGCTACTGTAGAGATCAACGTGGTCGTCCATCCTTCCTCGTCATTGTATTCGTTTTTTGCTCGCGTTGATTCTCCAGCAACTCAATCTGAATCCGAATCTGTGCCTGGAACGAAACAGCAGTCCCATCACCCATCAATGAGCATGTCGTAGCGGGGCTGCAGCCCTCAAAATCTCAACGGCTGGTTTCATCGCTTCTTTTTCTTTTTTTTCTTGCAGCTACCTGCAATCGATTCTCCTGCAGCGCCACACGTCCCCTTCATATATATTGTCTAGCGCATGTACATTTATTAAAAGCAACAGCCTATCGTATACTTATGTTTCAAACTTCGGACCGAATAACAACCAAAAGAAAAAAGGAGGAGAAGGCAAGTCCGATATTTGAGTCAGAATAGCTCAGAAAGTGGTATGTCGAAACAGCTCGCTGAAGAATGTGGCAAACTGCTACATGAAACAGAAATAAAAACCTCCAGATTTTCGCAAAGTATTAGCAAACTAAACCTTCTGAATGCGCTTTTCGTGTATTTCATTCATTATGCCTTGTCGTTTTATGTCGTGAATTTCAAAAAAAAAAGATAACATTGATGGCACCACGTGGCCTAAGTGCCCTTCTGCTCGGCAGTCTGCCGTTTCAAATCGCGGTGACATCGAGTGAGCGCAGCGCGAATGCTAAGCGCCGGGATGAGCCTCTGAGATCTCTGGTCTGAGGCAACGCTTCGCGCCAAAGAGAGAAATCAGAGACAGGAGGCAGTAATGTTAACCAGAAATGCGCCTGGTTTGCTACACTATGCTATTTGATATTCGCCTCCGCGCCAGAGATTTCAGACGCGATGTAGCAGCAGGCAATGCCAATTTGCGTAGCTTTGCCGATTTGCGCTACATTCAGCTGCGAAGTCTGTTCTCACATTAGAATGCCCATTTCCCGCGAGCTAGACCAATCTTCGAAACCGGGACGTTATGATTTTTTTAAGCGTATAAGCATTATAGCGCGAGCACCGCTCTTGTCTGACCCATACGAAACCACGTGTGTGGATTCGTACGTGGTGCGTATGAGGCTTCACACATAATGTGGTGTGAAATCAGCACGTGTGTGCCTTGACACACACCCGGGCACACGATTCCGCATTACAGAAGCAATACGTACAATTACTAGTTCAAAGCAAACAATCAAACAAACAAACAAACAAACAAACAAACAAACAAATAGTTATTTAGACATTTCCTCTGCTAGACGAATGCGGAGACTCGGATATCACCACCGCCTAAAAGTTAAAGCACTGTGCCCTATAGTAGGCCACTATATCTGTCTTTCTTTTTTTTAATTCTGGCCTTCGCACACCCCGCAAATCGAATGTTTTGTAGCGCGGCTTTCTAACGCTACGTACATTCTGCGACCATACTTTGCTTGTCCTGAAAACGTGAAACAGAAATACGGTAACAACGCGTTCACCGATTTAGAATATGCAGCTTATCGACCCTCTGACTTCGCCCGTGGTAACCAAATTACACTGCGGTGAAGTCACCATGGAGACTGACGAATAAAACACAGATAGTCATCATGCGGCACTTGCCGTTGCATGCCGTTCACAAAAGGAATAAGACACAGAGGGAAAAAAAAAGAAGAACAAGGCACCTGCAGCGGTTACAGGTCGTACCATGCCATCCCCAATGAGCACTTGATTCGCGAGCGCAGAATTCTTTAAGTATTGTGTTAATAGGGGAAAGGCATTCATATAACTATTCGAGTCTTGCTTTAGGTAGTAATCTTAGGTTTCGTGAAAGCGTGCGATGCCCCACTATTTCGAGGAGAGAGAGAGAGAATAGAATTTATTGATAGGAAAGACAGAGAGGTCGACCTGAACTGGTGCCCTTTTCCGCTAGCTGATATGTACTGAGAGCGCGTGCACTGGCTGGCGTGGAGGAGCCAACCTGAAATGAAATTTCCAAACCAGGTGAGGCACTGTGTGAAACGAAAGCGCAGCGATGTCACGAGACTGAAGACGATCTATGACGCATGTCGAGGGAAGAATGGTGATGACAGGGGCACGCACAAAAACGCGCGGCACGTATCAAGCAACACTTCGGGATTCTGTACTTACTGCGTCACAGTGGGACATGGCAGTTCTTGAGGATTGGCCAAAAATGGCCACACCCCCTCCCCCCTCTCCCCCAGCGACTCACACCGAGAGACCAAATGAAAATAAGGCAAATCAAAGAATACGTTAAATATAATTCGCCCTTCTATTAAAAGAGAGGCGTGCTTTAGGATGCGTGTGAGCCGACATTATACTTTCAGGTTTAAGTAGAAAGTTATCTTTTGTTACGCAGAATAGAGGTTCGCATACTTCGGCAGCATACAAGGGTTATATAAGCCAGTTCACTGGTACTTAAATTCATGGCACATGTATTTTTTATGGATATATCCGCAAACATTTAAGCATTACGCGACTGTGCTCACTTGATCCAACATTAAGTCTTCGAGCGCCATCACAGCTTCGCCGTAAAGACGCCACGCTTTTATATCGACTTTGGTTGGGCGTTACCTTTACTAAAGCCTATGCCTTCCGCATAGGGATGACCGACACCCAAACCTGTGACCACTGCGGCCATGAAGAATTAATTGGCCATATTTTGTGCGCCTGCCCGCAGTACACTCCACAGAGGGCATGCCTTAGCCACGAACTTGACCAACTGGACGACCAACCACTATGCGAAAAAAGAATTCTGCAACATCGAAAGGACCTACCGTCACAGAAGAAGGCCGTGCAAGCGCTTTTTCGCTTCTTGCGATCTACCGGCCTGTGTGAACGACTTTAACTGGAACGCCTTTTGTGTGTGTGTCTCCATGTGTGCGTGTTCCTTTTTTTTTGCGTTTTCCTCTCTGTCATCTTTCTAACCCCTATCCCCCACATCCCCAGTGTAGGGTAGCGAACCGGAGACTCATATCTGGTTAACCTCCCTGCCTTTCCTCTTCATTCTCTCTCTCTGATCTATGCAGCCACCTCATTCGTTCCGCATGAGACTTTCCAAAACAGCATCACATTCGCTGCGACCTAGCGGATTTTGTTCGCAGAACCGCAGTTTACATCCGGTAGACAACCATGAGCTTCTTGCGTGATGTCTTCTTCCACATATACACACATTAAACGAATTTATTGTTCTCTTTTTATTCGAAGACGGTGATAATGTACATGAAATATTAGTCAAGTTATTCAGCTTGTCAGTTATCTTTGCTGTGTGTATTTACGCAGGAGAGAAAACGAAAGCGCGCACATCACAGATAACCTTATTTACTTAGCGTTATTACTAAAACTATCATTTAAAAAATGAAACTAAATAAAAAGAAAACAAGCTCACACAAACAATTTATGTACGAGTACAAAGAGCGCGACTGCAATGCAGGTTTCAAGAAATGCCGTAAGGTGTACATCACAGTCATTCAGGAGCAATCTGTGAGGCCAGAAGCAAAGAAATAACATAATAAAAATGCTACGTGTTGGCTACTCTCTCGGACACGCCTCCACACGACGCTCGCAGTAACAGTGGTGATGCACAGAGGTGCTTAAGAGAGAGAGAGAGAGAGAGAGAGAGGAAAGGGCGTGTTAGCCAGATACACGTCTAGTTTGCTAGCCTGCATTGAGGTGAGTCAATAAGTGTGGGTGAAATGTACAACAACAACAAAAACGTCCGTGGAAGAACTGAGATTGCGTTTCTCAGCTCACGTGTCCGTGTTAAAACGATGTGGCCTAGAGTACACAAGCGCGTGACCGCAACTATGTAGTCGCTGCGAAACAAGATTGCGGGTGCAAGCGTCATTAAACTCGCGAGGTCGTCAACAAGCGCCAATTTGGGGACCCTCGCTGGCGCAAAAATAGGCTACAGCACAAGCTGCAACGTAGCTGAAGTCGACGTTAACATGTTCACTCTTACATTTTACAGCGAAGCTATACGTATATAGCTACCCTCCGGCGGTGGAAAATGTCCGTCCACCACGAAGTTTTCGGCTCCAGTTGCTCGCGAATGTTCTGTAGCTCTCGATCTAATGTAGATACCTTGGAAAACTTATAGTGAAATTGGCCGCTAAGACGACTCTATCATTACGCCGAGTTTTATCTACTTTTCCTAATTACGTAGTTCCCAGTGAAGTTGTAAACATTGTGGAATTCCCTTCTGCCACGCCGCGGTACTTGCACACGTTAGTATTTAATAAAATAGGAATAAATCACTCCACGGTCAAAAACTGCATTGGTTGTCTGTTCCTTCAATAATAATAATAATAATAATAATAATAATAATAATAATAATAATAATAATAATAATAATAATAATAATAATAATAATAATAATAATAATAATAATAATAATAATAATAATAATAATAATAATAATAATACCTATATATATATATATATGGTAGATATAACGTGCATCGATTGAGATAAAACAAACCACAGCTTCGCTGCTTATCCGTCTTCACAGGCTGGAAGCGCTGATGAATTTTTTTATGTGCCAGGTATATATTTACCACAAACAAGGGTGAGAGAGAGAAAGACCGGCTAGGAGGTTGACTACGGCAACAGCTAGTTGGTTGCCCTACATGTTTTAACGAACTTAGTATGCACTCAGCGTAGTCTGAACACAAGCGAACAGCCTTGTTCTGCGATATTGGGCAATCGTACATCAGCGGCTTCCTCCTTCCCTGTTTATACTTAACAGGTAGCAAGAGCCTTCTAAACGGGACCAAAAGTGTAACCGCAATATGGTACAACAGGAAGGCAAACTTTAGGGCCCTAAATGTACATAGCTGTTGAGACTTGCCCATAAATTTCGCGGCCATTAGCAACGTTAAACGTGCTTGCGGTCATTAACTTACCGCTTGAAGCCATGCGATGGCGTTCAGAAGGCGTGATAGCGTACCCGCGGCCATTACACATGACAGGGCCTGACTTATGTCACGATGATGCTGTGCTCCGCTGAAAGGTGACCGCAGAGGAGGTTCCGCAACCACCCTTTTTTTATGAGGAAACGTGGCCAGTTGGCTTCGATTGGTGCACATATGCGGCTAAGGCAACAACTAGAAGAAAAAAAAAACACCTTCTCTATCGCGCCTGTTGCAGTTATATTGCTCGGTAACAGTGCCGCATTTTCTGTCTTGGAGACAAGCACTTGCCCTTCTGCTACTACGTCATGTTTCAGCCGCAAAGAACGGCGTCCGCGTCACCGATTTGCCTAGTTGGCGCAAAGAGGACGCCACTACGGCCACGAATATTTGGGACTCGCCAGCCATGGTGCCCGTGGTCCCTGGAAATAGGAAGAGGAGTATGTAAGCTAGGAGCGGATCCACCTTTGAAGGAAGAAGTAGAACTAGCCTCTTCAGAGGCGTGCCTACTATTAATGCCCCCGAGCGTATTCCAAATCTCGTTATACATGCTCGAATGCCGTCATATTCACTGCGGAGGCGACATTTCCTCCTTCACGGACTCAATTAATCTTCATATGATAATTAAGTTCTGCGTTTTTGAAGACGGAAGGTTTTTTAGTCGGATGCACGTAGGGAAATTCAACACCTCTTCAAACATTCTAGCGCACGCCCGCACGAACGAAAAAGAAGAAGATGGGGAACCAAGGGGCCTTATTAGTGTTGTCCTATGAAACCAAAAGACACTGACACCAGGGAAAGCACAGGGAAGATTACTTGCTTTAATTGAAATGCGTGGGTTAAGGCCGTGACCTGTGGCGGCGGCTAACATTCGCATGCCTAGACAGTGTTATAACACTCAGAAAGTGCATGGAAAAACGGCGCCGTGCACTGCAAATGAATTATTTTGCAGTGCGGTAGCTACAAAATGGTATAAGCATAGTACGAGTAATGCGAAGGCATAGGTTTGTATCCTACCAGAGGACAATTGTCTCTTTCTCCACTTCCATGTATACTGGTTTATCATTTATACATTTAAACTAAAACAAGTTATTCGCTCCATGCTTTCCGTGGTGTCATTGTCTGTTGGCTTGAAATGATTGTGACACACTCACTCTCTCTCTCTCTCTCTCTCTCTCTCTCTCTCACACACACACACACACACACTGTTCAAAACAATGTTTACATCCTAGCACCCTTGTGCTGGTCTTCACACATCCACTGACGACCTTCAAAGTTCCACGAATCTGCCGAACCATTTCCGTGGGTCGAACTGAGGAGTCCGGGGGCAGAGAGGCCCCCGACGAATCCAGTGACAGCTTTGAAATTTCCACAGAACTGCTGACCCCTTGCCGTGGAATCCGGTGGTGTGCAACTTCGACTTCTCCCACCACGAAAAAGGAAGGCGATGCGGTTGGCGTCAGCACCTGCCTAGCCTCGTCCCTGCCGTCGATGGGTCGCCCAATGGGATTTAATGCAGAACCTGTTCCATCGTTAGGAGAGAGAGTCGCCACCAGCCGCGCCGTCGGCCTGGAGCACAGTTCGGCACCGCTACTTGTATGCCATTCCATTACCGGCTATATGTACATATTGCATAAAGCTTTTGGTCACCTCTTCATCTGTTCCAAGAGTCCGTCTCTCAACCTCGACCCTGAGTCGCAATACCAGGTCTCTTCGGAGAGTGCGATTGATCACTCTTTAGCAGTCAAATGCTGACTCACTGAGTGACGCAGCTTCATCTACTATGTAGGTTATCGTGTTTCATGCCTACTATGGACGCGGTTACGAAATTTATCGTACTTTTACTCCAGTTTTACGTACAATTGAGCACAGGTAATGATTATGAAGTGTTTGAAAACTATTCGGAATATATTCAAACATGACGAAAGTGAAAATTATACTTGAAGACCCAATTAAACAAGAAAATATTTGATTCGTTATCAGAAAGCATCCAATATTCGCACACTCCTACTCGCTGGCCAGGAAAGTTTTGGCGGAAGGTAAACGCAACAGTCATACAGTTGGTCGAGGTCATAGGCGGTAGCAACAGTTAGTAATACAGAGCAATGCAACAAAAACAGCGGTTCCTTCTCCCGCCGCTGACGTTTCTACTTCGTTACTCTTGATTTCTACAGGCCGGGTTCTCGTCGTGGTTCGTTAGCCGAACTACAAGACAAGGGCGCTCCCGAAGTCATTGATGGCTGGTCTTCTGGCCTTTATCACCCTCTGAGGAGCCTACAGTTTCTTCGCTCATTGCTCCTCCCGATACAGGCCACTTGTTTTCTTTTCTGTTAGGAAGAGGAAGGCATCTTTTTTCAACTACAGTTTCTACTCTGTTTCCGCTTCATGAATCCTGACTCTTTTCTTCTTTCAAGCTCGGAGTTCGGACGTAGATGAAGAAGGCCTGAGGATGTTAGAAATATGTGTTTTTTTTTTTGCTCATCCTTAGTCACACGGTAATGACAGCCTCGAAAACAAAAGTCGAAAATAAACGAAAAGAATGTCATTTAGAGATGATGCTTCCTCTCTTTTCTAACGCACCAATGCGGACAAGGCGTGAACGGAGGAGATAGAATGGTCTCGCACGAAAATACAAAAAGAAAACGAGTCGCAAAGAGTTGATATCCGGAGGGCCATCAGGCTGTGAGAAAGGAAATCGGACCCTTCGAGTGACCTGAGCAAAACCTGGACGCCGCTGCACACCATTGAAAATGAATGGGCGGCACTCTTTTTTATTTTATTTTTCCCCGAGGAGACACATTGTCTTTTTGTCAGAGATTGTTGCTATCAAAGTCAACTGAATGTAGCTATAAGCTGCCGTACACTCGTACGGGCTCTCAGATATTCAGCCGGTTGTTTCCTTGCTCTCTTCTTATTCCAATGCATAATAAGTTTATGTTCTCATGTTGTTATTTAAAAGGGTTCGCTAGGGAGCAATTAATACCTTGCCACAGTGGTCTAGTATAATTCCAAGCTTATTTTGTGATTGTATCAGAACACTCCTGAAAGTGTACAACAGTTACGACGAAACACGCTACGCACACCGGCTTTGTAAGCTTACTAATGCAAATGAAACGCCCACTGAACGTAAAGTTTTGTAGCTGGGAAAGCAAGTTGGGTAAACCTTGTTGGGGGCATTGCGAATATTGATATTTGCACAACGTTACGAAGACGTAGGTAATTAAAGCGTAGAGGAGGATTAAAAGAGAGCGCGAGAGTGTCCAAAAAACGCAGGACATAAATGAGCGCTGAAGCTAGGTTTCATGTGCACAAGAGCCATTTCACGTGATGTACCAGCTCGGTGGAAATCATGCATTCGAGCCGAACGTCCAGTTCGCTCCAGACACTCCAGAGAAAGGGATCTCAGTCACTACAAAGTCGAACATGCCCAAACTGCAAGAAAAAGTAAACGGACTAGAACAGCTTACTCTCAGGAACCACACAACCTTGAAGTACAGTCCTCAGAAGTAAGCTCATTATCCAAAGATTTAAGTCTCATATCGAAATCAAGAGAGTCACGAAGCACTTATCCAGCTCTTGTTTGGCATCTTTCTTCATTCAGTTATGTTCACAACCAGTTTTTTCTTTTCTTCTTTTTCTAAGCAACATCTTCGCGTATAAGCTTTTTTAAAAACTATTTGTTGATATCGAGCTCAGCCGATCTCGGACCCGGCAGCTGCCACCAGATGTCACGCGCGTAGTCCTGACGCATTCACCGGGTCACTCGAAACAGGTGTGCTTCGAATTGTTCGTAGGGTAGGAACGAGTGGGATCCTTATGAGGAGTTTGGAGGCACCATAAGCAAAACTAGTCTATTTTTAAGCCGATGAACGATTATTAATAGCCTATCATTACTATTCTACTATTAATATCATTCTCCCTTTTACTTAAGCACAGTTGCAGGCCAGACACAAAGCTCCTCAGGCCGCCTACCTCTCTGGTTTTCTCACTTTAAAATACTCTCTCCCTCTCTTGGAGGACCTTCTACTCAACGCTGTTAACCCTTTAACTGGCAAGATAAGAAATACGTGACCTGGAATGTTTTTATTGCTTTATTTCTTTTGATATTGTTTAAATACATGCCAAATGAAGCATGAAAGGGTTTCTCTGAAAATTAAGTGACATACATCGGGTCGAAAATATTGTTGACCAGCTGATTAGAGACCAATGCGTGGTCCACAACTTGCGTTTGGTGCATGCTTTGACAAGGTAAATGTATGTTCTTGAGATCCACCTCAAGAGAGAAAAAATAATAGCTTTCCTAAACAAAGGAAAAAAGAAGATTATCATTAGCGATAATATGACTACCACGTCCGCTAAAACGATACCGACTAAGTCTTCGACTTTTGTCACCAAAACATCTGCTGCTGCTCACAGTTGACATTTTTGTGATTAGCACTGTTGAAAAGGTACATAAATTAACATAAATTAAAAGGCACAGACTAATGTTTTGTTTTGTATAGATCTTGCAGTTATTTTTGTAAGGTCCACAATATTGTTGAGTTGCCTAGTTGAAGGGTTAAAAAGATGATATTGCGAATACTGGTTGTCCCCCTTTTCAAGAACGTCCGATTGGTCACTATGTAAGATCTCTGCACGCAGCCTACATGCGCATTTTTCTCGGTGAAAATAGCTACGTTTGATCTTTCTTCGTTTTGTTTATGTGATTTGTGGTTAACTTCAAGAGCTGCGTTTCCTACTCACAATTAGAAGCAGCTGATCTATACAGGTCAAGTTCTATCATCTTCTTTGCTTGAAAGGCAGAAAACTGAGTAAGTCGGTAGGTATTCGTCGTGCGAAAGCGGCAGTCGTACAAAACAGGGACACCGGAGGTACGCCTTTAGCTCTCTACGGTCGACGTTCTGAACACCAGCCTTTTCAAATAATATTTCTCCATCGCGTAATTAACGAAAACTTAAGCATTCATAGTTCATCGCACAAGTCTGCCTGACAGTGACTAAAAGAAGGAGACATATTTGGAAGAGTGAACCAGTTGCTGAAAAAAAACGTAAAACCACATAAAAGACCGAAGCTGAACGGTGTTTGTTGCTGACGGCTATTGCGTATCTTCCGTCATCGCCAGTCCTATAGCGTAGACGTCACCAGTTCGCAAGAAACAATTACGTGCAACTCATTGAGAGACATGGTGTTAGCGATGTTCACTCTGGCATCGAAAGAGGAACGGGGTAGGGGCGGGTGCGTTACGATTCTTGGCGTGCAAAGCTACTGACGCTGCTGTTACGATGCAGTGACTTCTATGTTCTTCTTCTGTCACATATACCACTGCTTGTTTTGTTTTTTCTTTTTATGGTGATGATGGAGCATAGACGGCTCAACACACGGTTATGCGGGACTATCGATTCACAAACCGTGCCACCGCCGTACGCATTCATCAGTGTCGGTGGCAACTCGGACTTCTTCACGGCTCAGGTGAATAACATTCTATACCATGCCTCTATTTGGGGGAAGCTGCAATTGAAAAGGAAAAGGAAAACATGGGTGTTGGCGAGCGACATTAAAATGAGCAGCAGATTGGCGCACACATGGAGAACAGGTCGCTGTGACGTTGAACTGTTCACGGTACTTGCAAAACCACGTATAGGCGTAGTTTATTGGACGCTTTTAAATTTTGTATTTTCTGGTTGCACCAAGTGGCCCTTCGCGTGGTGCAAGTTAGGCTATTGCTAGAGTTATGGCTAGCAGTCGAAAAAGATTATAGTAAGGATCACTGGGGGTAAACATTTTCTGAAGAGTATCCTGTTAACGTCTTGTGGACGAATACGCAATGCCATAAAGCGAGACATGGTAATGCCTCAACGATTTTAACGCTTATCGCAAGGTGACATCTGTTTCAAAACAAGAAACGTGAATCCATGCATTTACTCGAGTCCAACTGGAGGGCTTATGTCTGGAAAACAACTAAATCATCCGAGGACACCTAAGCACTTATGAGTTGTGAATGCGAGAGCATTAATGTCCAATTGAACGTCGCCGAGCGGTCCTTCCAGTTATAAACTCCAAGCGGGCAAGCAAGCGCGTTGACATGCTGGGTCAGCACCTCCAAGATAGCACAAGGACGGTGCGCTTCGATCCGTGACGTCATGCCACGTTGCCCGACTGCCATACAATCTAATGGGGAGGCTCCATAGTAAGCCACCGCGCTTTTGACGTCACCGCTTTCGTCACGCTGGGCGTAGCGATGGAAATTTCTGTCCAAATAGCTAGATGTGATACAGCAGAGTGCACAGGCCTGCGATCTAGAAGGCGCTGGTTTAGTCTGGTGGATAAGATACACGGCTTCTGAGCGTGGGGTCGCAATTTCGGAACTCACTACCGCCAACGTTTTTCCTGTCGTAGATATTTTTTATACATTAATTGCATTATAGCGATTACCGAGGCGAAGTTAGAAAGCAGGCGAGAGCTTGTGCACTCAAGGAACACGCATATAGCACAGGCTTCCGAAAGCGAGGGTGACGTGACGTCTTGGGAATGCCCTCTCCCTTCACGCAACACCTGTCGCGCCAGCAGGCTTTCCCTCTCGCCTACTCTGCTCTGTCGAGACGTGCACGTAACACGGCGCCGCAGCCGATATGAATTTAGGTGCCATTTATCTGCTACAGACGCCGGTTTTTTCGCTCAATGGGCCATTTGATGTTGTCGCATCAATGAGCTCAGAAGAGAGCTGTACTGCAAAATTTAACCATGCGGACGAGGACGAAACCCGAAATGCGGATGTTATCAATATGATCGCATATCATTACCTGTGCCAGAATCGCAGCAGCGGTAGCGGGCATGGCATTATATGCTACTAACAGCATGAATCGCAGCCCTCTAGAGTGATCCGTCGTGCTTGTTTTGTTGTTTTTTTTTCTCATGTTTGTTGATCGAGGGCCCCCGGCCAGGGATCGTGCTTCCATGTATGCATGTGATTACGGTGATTGAAAACAACAGCAGCCCAATCACACCCCGATGCGTGTTTACTTTGACAAGCAGAGAGTTTGTTTTCCTCGTTTTTATTTACTTATTTTTTTTTTCAGAAGCACCGTCAGCACTAACTTTCTAAGTGGCGTCCGCAGACACTGGTGATTGATAGGTGAGAAACTATCGTGTGTCTTGGTTAAAGAGAAACAGAAGACCCGGTAGCGCGTCTCCGACGTCGAGAGTTTGATTGCATTAGAAATCTCAACTGATCAACTGAGGGTGTAAAATCAACTGAGGGTGAAATCAACTGAGGGTGTAACACAGCTTCGTGTATGTCGGAAATAAGCTGGGGAAAAACACAGATGATTAGCATATTGATGCAGACATGCAATGAAAAAAAAGGGCCACCTACACTTTACGCGAAAGCAGATGATGGCCTGAAACGCTGGAAGCTACATTATCAATAGGCGTCCTATATCTGGTGTTACAAAACCTTGTGTTTTTATGAGATATTACGTCGGGGTAGCGTCTTAACGCGTCTTACAATAGTCATTAAGATGCGATTCACACCATTTCAATCACGTATTAACAAAAGCAGCCGTGGTCACCCTTGTAACCGTCGTTGAAGTTACGACGGCTTTGCGATCGGAAGAAAAACGTTAGACATTGTTCTTGCTCTTGCAGTGCGAAGAATTCTTTACGGCAGTCCCACATATTTAGATTTTATTACGAATAAAGATTAGATACCACTGCTTACCATGGTCACTTTCTTACTATTCGTTAGACAATTAAGGAATACGATTAAGGCTAGGCACTGCCTACACAAAGCATTTCTTACACAGAATTGGCCGAGCGGAAACCCCCGAATGTGATTGCGGATTTGTAGATGAAGATATATATCACCTCCTTCTAGATTGCCCACATCACGATACACCAAGATGCCGACTTAAATCAGCGCTAAGTAAATTAGACCGCAGACCTTTCAGTTTAAGGAAACTTTTGGGCCCTTGGCCAACAACGGCCTTGCAGAAGAGCGCTTTAAAAGCACTAAAGACTTTCTTTGAAGACAGCGGCATCGCTGGACGCTATTAGTGCTTTCATTGTTCTGTTCATTTTAATGTGACTCTATATATCCATCTGTTTGGGAATTATGTTATGTTGACTGCTTTGTTGTGACTGTATGTGCTACTATATTTATTATTAGGCAAGTGTTATTAGGCAACAGTATCGTTTGTACTTTTGAGACTTTCGACTACATAAGTGTGGAGACATTTGCCATGTATATTGTATGTACCCGCTGACCCGCTGACTAGAAAATGTGTTATTAGGCGACAGTATCGTTTCTACTTTTGAGACTTTCGACTACATAGGTGTGGAGACATTTGCCATAGTCTTTCTGTGGAAACGTTGCTTTATAAGTCCTGGGGCTTGTGTGAAATGATTATTTGATATGTAACCGTGAACCCTGAATGATGTATGACGGAACCACCCAAGAGATAAGGAGTAGCCGGTGCCTTAAATTGCGCGCCAACATCTCCTTATATCATATCAATAAAAAAAAAGGAATACTTCAGCCCGACGTAATCGAATAAACTTCAGCATGTATGCTTTGTGGACTTAAACTGACGTTATCATGTAAATTAAAGAACAGTCAACACATGCTTTACTTGAATGTCTCTAAGTAAGGGCCGTTTCTTGGTCTATGGAACCATTTGGTTGTCTGCCTCCGTGTCTTTCTGGTTTCGCTTTTCTTTCAGCCTGCCTTTCTTCTCTCACGTTTCTCACATTGTTTTCTAACGCTCTCGTCATGGTCGTTGGGCTCCATCGTAAAACGTTCTATGCAAATAGGTTCGGGCGGGTGTTACATGGGCATGTAGGATAGCCACGGCTCTTTACAGTGTGCAGTGTCAACTTTAGTATGTGCCTCAGTTTTCAAGAGCAGTTACTAACCTGAAGGTCATTACAGCTTATGCTCAAGGGTTGTTTTCTGCACGCCCTCTTTAGTAAACATTGTCCGAGTCTCGACGCTTGAGCACAGTAACCAATAAGCTTCGATAAAGACCACCAGGGACCACCAAATTCTGTCTAATCACTCTACACGTAGTAGGCTGTATGCTTCGAAATCGCGTGCAATGGAGTACGCCTTTTTTTTAATCCAGCTATGTTAAACCATGTTAAAGAACGAAATGAAGCAAGCGAATGAGAAGGCGGAGGAAGATTAGGCGGCTCGTAAATGCTAAGCGCGCAACTCTTACCCATTGGTTTTAGAGAAGAGTTCACACTTTCTCTCTCCTTTGTAAAGTAAAGGAAGGTGTAAAGCATGCAATACGCAGATATTCAAGCTTAGCACAAGCTGGCTACAACGCTGTGGCACTGCGATGGTAGACTGATATTACCAGATGACACCATAACGCGAAGCGCTGAACCGCTATTCCCTTTCAAGATTCCGCTTCACCATCTTACATTGCCCCTCAAAAATTTCCGAAGCAGACACGAGGTGGTTTATTTCTTTTAGGGGCTTTGGTATAGACAAAATTAAATTTGGTCATTAAGTAACGTGGTAAAATGGTTTCACAAATACGTTTTTTCAAAAATATAAAAAATAATATTGTTCAAAGGAAGAAGTGAACTTATTGCTACAGGGGTTTAGACAACGCCAAGGGAATACAAGAAAATTAAACTCGTCACTAACCAAAATCAATCGCGCCAAGTGCACTGCGACAATCGAAAAGGAACATTGACAGACCGTTTCAAGGAAAAGTATGAACTTTGTTCTATATGCAGATTAGTACGCACCAGCAGCACCTACTAGAAGAAACAAAACCAAACTTGAAAGCAAACAAAAAGTTCTTATGGATTGTAATTAGGCCTAAAGAGCGCCATTCTTTTTTATATAATGTTTTCTTCTGTTATAATGCTGTAGCAATTACTCTTGAGTTGTAAAAGTTCCGCCGGCATTTGCCGAGAAGAGAACTCATTCGCCAAAACGAATATGCGGGTTTTACACTTGAAACCAACATTTTCCGCAAGCATAATGAATATTTATTCTGTCAGCTAAAATCACTTTCTCAACAAGTGTAAACAATATAGAAGACAGATAAAGTGGTTCGCCAGCGCATTGTTCTCAAATCTAGTTACACAGCACAAAATTAAGGAGGGACATTAAACTAACGAAAAGCCGAACTGACAGCTATGCCGCGCAGGAAATATTTCCCGGCCGCTCTCGCTTTATGCTATAGCAGGTATATTTGCATAAACACTTATTTCACAATACTGCTATGGTAGTAAAAAGCGATTATCATCCTTGTGGAACAAAGTTGTAATGTGACTAACTACTCGTAATGCCCTCACAAGACGATATATAGTTATTTTCCCTTCTATGGAGAAACAGTTTAGCAATAAAAAAAAAAGAAAAACGTTTGAGAGAGTCAGCTTTTTGCGAGCGACAGGACTAATTGAAGAAAGTGCCGAGCGAAGGCCGCAGAAGTTTCCCAAATTCCAGTATACTTGTCATTTTCGAATGCCAATTCATAGCTTTCACGACTGCGGCAAAACGTAATTATTAACACCGTTTTCATTTCAGATATTTCATGATTGCTAAAAGCTTCTTAGCAACCTCACTAATTTGGCACTCTGAAATAGACAGGGCCGCTCTAGATATACAAAGCTTTTCAGAATCTTTTCCCTACCAATCTAGTAATGGCTGCGTCTCCTCAAAGCGACAGGCCTCTTTTGAACGAAAAAAATTTAGCTGCCTTTGGTTGAAGTGTCACATACGCATCAGGATATTCCCCCAAAGCGATTCCACTTCATCATAGTTTATTCTTACGCACATATTCAAATGCAAACACTCAACCCACGTCGAGGCCAGATAGTTCAGAGATCATGCTGGCCTTATAATATGATGGTGAGTGCGTTTTTATGTAAGACGTTAACCGATGATTAGGAATCTCCCTAACGCGAAATTTGAGTGCAGCTCTAGACGCGTTTTCATTTCGCCTGTCAATATTTTGTATTATGATTATATAGGTACACGGTTTATATTAGGAAGGGAACGCTGTGAGTAGCGTAGCTGGTGCGGACAATGTGTCTCGTGCGGCACACTGAAAACGAAGCGAAATGTGGCACGACTGCCTCGCTAATCGGGAGACCGCGAGAGGCAGCGCTTGGGTGACACGTGAGCGCGATTCACAGCAGCCGCAGACAGATCTTCGCTAATGCAGCGCTTTGTTTCCATATACAGATGACGCGCGCTACTCTGGCGCCATCTCGTAGCCATCTCGCTGCAGTCCGTCTTGCGCGACACTACGCTTTTCTTCTCGCGCTTTCGTTCCACCAACGAGGAAATCGTCCCTCTATCGCGGCAACAGCACTCAAGGGAGCGTCACACGGAGCTTTACTCGTAGCCGCTCGCCATCGGCCCTTGCAGGAACAGTGAACCCCGTCACACGCGCTGGTACCACGGACTGACCACAGCAGCTGACGCCGCGGACGAGCCTAGCTCTGTCCACCTCACGCCCCCCCTGCCCCCCCCTCCCCTCAGAAGCGCAGATGAGATCGCCCATGCGGCGGCGGTTGTCGTGGCCGCCGGCAATCCAGCGCATGCGCAGGCCGTTTCCCCTCCGCTCCAATTTCCGCCTCATGCTTTTGGTGTGACCCCTCCTCCATTTCTCCCCTCGCGCTCTCTTCTTTCATCTCCCACTGGGCTGCGCATTCGCTTCCATCTTTCGCTGTGCTCGTTCGCTCAATTACGAGGAACGAGGACGATGCACGCCGAAGTTCAACACAGAAACGGGAGCCTAAGAGCGGCGCTCTAAAATTTTAGAAGAACGCTTCGCAGTTGCCGCTGATTTGGTTTCGCTCAGTATTTTTTTCATCGATATCACATTATATATTATTGATCATCCAGTACAACACTTGACACTGTTACTTGCCTGGTATGTCAATTAAAAGATGTTAAATTGCCTTCGTCTTAATCCTTCGTCATTGGTGGTGCTCGAAACACGGTGGCTATGACACCATCTGGTCGCTTTAATTTCACAAACCATGATATTAGAGAAAGGCTTTTGTTCCTCGCTAAAGGGTACAATATGGACACCATGAGAGGTGCAAACGAAGAATAATTCAAATTTTCCTTCGAAAATCAAGGGAAGTAACAAAGCCAATTGTCTTATTGTAGAATATGGCTCACGTAATAGTATTTTGCTGCAAAATATAGGCGAGAAGAAACCAGTAGGAAATACAATTTTTTTCTTTTTATATATGTGTGACGCACGCATACGTTATAGAGGGGAGAAACAATAATGCATTTTAGTAGAGACAAAGATCGAATTTCAGCTAATTCGAAGAAACATCTAAGTATTCGCTCTCCACCAAAGAACGAATTACCTTGATAACTTGTACGAACTTAGACTACCTTGTACGCAGGATAACACTATATAAATAATATGTCAAATGCATTAAACGATAAAAACGTTGTCAATGCAGTGATACATTTGTCATCCTGTTTCCGCCGCCGAAGCATGTATTCTTTTACCACTATCATCGCGGCTTTTTTGAGCACAATGCCATGTCACAAGGTCAGCCTGAGGGGATGGTACCTGCTTAGAATAATTAAGACGTGTAAGACGTACGGACAGGTAGGCACGCTACTTAGCGCTTACAAACATGCAGGCACGCGGGAAAGGCAGACGTTTAAGATGCAGCAGACCTTCCAACGGATGCACTAGGCGGCATCCTATCCATCAACGCAATGTGACAGCCTTGCTTCGAGGCATTCAGCTTATAAAGCTCTGTGTTGCATATTTGTAAGAATGCAAGCACGCAAGCGCGTGTTTTTGCTTTTTCGTGTGTGCGTGTGTGTGTGTGAAAGAGAGAGAGAGAGAGAAAGAGAGAGAGGGTAAATAATAAAAAAAATGTCAGAAATAATAGGTGTGGAATAACTAATGTTGTATAAACCGAAATATTTACCGAACCCATTGCGAAATTGCTATCGAATACAAATATGGGCCATTTACAAATATGTATACGCATTAATTCAGAAGGAATTGCTTATTGGCGATTCCGAATAGCGAGTTGCGCTACCTCCATTACGCTTTCATGATTGCAGACTGTAAAAGCTGTTTCGCCACTTAAATAGCATTGTTGTTAACGGGAAACTTCGGTATTGACTACGATTTTCCTATTCAATTGCATGCAAAATGCAGAAATACGTTGATGAAATAACAGCTAATATGATTTGAGGAAAAGTTGTTGAATTTGAGAGGGAATGTAAAAATTGTATAGTTACTCTAAGAAGCAGAATTTCGATTTATGGCTTGAACGTTTATTCCAATATTTGCGACAAATACAAATTTAGAAAAAAAATTTTGAGTTTAGAAATACGTAACTCAGAACCGAAAACAAAGAGATACGTAACTTTGCACACAAAAAAACTACGCTGTTCTGTAAATTACGTCTGTTGGAGCATCGAATGCGGACAAATTTGATATATGAGTTAACAACTTACGTGACTTTTTTAATATGCTTACAAGGGTTTTATGAAAGTCGTGCTTACAGCCTTTCTTTTTTGGTATATTTCAGAGCGCTGTAAAAACCTCAAATTAAGACCTATAGTTCACTGCAATTTTCACAATTTCGGTATTCTTTCTTATTCTTGAGTTACGAAGATGTAAACTTGGCACCTATGTTTCAAAATTTTGAAAAAAGAGTCAACTACTTTTCAGAATTCGTCGCTTGTATAAATAAGTTGATTTCATGGAATCGCTAGATTTTAACTTCTTTTAAATTCAACAAAGATCTTCAAAATCAATGCAGTGGTTGCGGAGAAAAAAAATCAGTTTCTCCGTTCCCATGTATTCAGAAAGGAATGCCCGAGCTTCCCCGCAATGACCCAGATACAGGAAGAGGTCAAAGGATGCGGCAAAGGCTTGCCTGTGAAGCGTGAAAATTAATTGACGAGATTTAATGTTCCAAATCGATGCCAGGGCTTACGAAAGCCGCCGGAATTGTAGTTCTGGTGACTAATCGTAATCACTGTAGGCTCTTCCAGGTGCATGAAAAAACCCGGCAATCTAGTGTGGTTTTTTCCCCTTCTTTTTTGCATTCCTGCTCACGGGAATGGCCTTCCAAAACCGGCAATCGAACGCGCTACCCCGTGCAGAAGAGTAGAACGTCATGGCCACGGAGGCACTGCGTGGAGTCTCCTGTAAGATTTAAGCTGGCCAAATTGTAACACCGAAAAGAGGCTCATCCTCTTAACCTACTTTAAGAAGCGCCTATTTATACGTTATGATGCAGAAAAAAATTAAGTAATATTTAATGCATCCGGTTAGTACACTCGGCTTTTTTTTTTTAATGTGTGATGTTTTGGCTTTTACTATGGTTATGAGTGCCAGCAAATTATTAGGAAAAAAGCAACAAAACAGCGCCACCCAACAGACTGTCTAACGAATCACGCATAAACTAGCTCCATGTTTCCCAAACTCGACAAACCCAGAAAACGATGCCGATTGCGCTCTCTCTATCCAACTATTCTCAATCTCATCTGAAATCGGTCCTACACTTAAAAAGCAACGTTATGCTTACCTCTGACTTGCACCATAAAATATGAGCATGTAGCGAAAACGTACGTGGAGCTACAACGTGAGTCAGTAACTGAAAGAGCGCGAAGTTGTAAAAAAAAGTGAGATTAAGCCAACAAGACGTAGACAAGACGCAGGTCCAATCTATATGCAGTAATGTTGTGTAGAATGACTTGTGTGCTGTTTGTTTTTCGTTTCGCCACATAATATCGTATCGTCCTTTGCTCATTAGAATATCTGTTCTTCTTTGCGGAGGAGCCGGCGATACTACAGTCGCCATCATTTGCAATGTCATCGGAGTTTGAGCGCACATTTTGTTTCCGCGAAGAGCTTGGATATTTAGGCGACGGGTGCTTAGTTTCCTTCTAGAGTTCCCACACATGACACAGGGGTAATGGTGAACCGTCAGTTATATAGACCCATTTCTTTAGGCGCTAGATATTTCTTAACAAAGTGCCTCTTTAAATGCGTGTTTGTTATAACTGTTGTGTGTTAACAAAGCTTTGTTTTCATTCAAAATTATACTATGTGCTGCTGGGAAGTCAGACATGAAAAACACCACTGAATGAAAGATAGATGTAGAGGGACGCTTAAAAAATGCGTTCGATATTGGCAAGCACAAAAAGGAACTGAGCATGTGTTGGTGGGCTAGTTGGTTAAGCGTGATTACAAAGACGGGGCCGAATAAAACAACACACGAAGAAGGGGGACACGAGACAGCACGTGGGCGCCTACGCAGCAGCAGACAGCAACTCCTGCTTACTGCTGCAAAAAGAAACATACACCAAAATCTTGCACGCTTGTCAAAAAAAGAAGACGAATGGTGAGTCTAGTGGGTCGACGTGGTATGGATAACGCGCAACGTGTTGCGTTCCGGGTCAAGTTACATGCGATACCGGGTGTTGGTTGTTAACAGATGATATGCGACGAGGTTCAGATCGCATCGCGCTTTGCCTTGGGTGGCGCTGACGGGGAGCAACTTCCGGTAACGTTTGCAAGGCTACCGTATAAACCTGAATATTTGACGAGTGGGAATATAGGTCGACACCTTAATTTGAAGTTTAAAAATGAGAAAAATAAAGAAAAACATCCAATAAATCGTCGAAAAATGGCATCGCTCATCCACCTCCGCATAGCTGCAGTCTCATACATCTGACCTTGCAGAAGCGTCGTCAGAAGACGACCGTTTGTTGGTGGCCGGCTACCAGAGTGCGTCGTCCGCCGTCACATCAATCGACCGCTGTATATAAGACTGCTAATTATGTTTTGCCTAGGCTGCGTTTTACGTAGGCTGCACGTCAAGTGTTCCTTTTTGTGATTACAAAGACGGCGCCGAATAAAACAACACACGAAGAAGGGGGACACGAGACAGCACGTGGGCGCTGCTGTCTGCTGCTGCGTAGGCGCCCACGTGCTGTCTCGTGTCCCCCTTCTTCGTGTGTTGTTTTATTCGGCCCCGTCTTTGTAATCACGCTTAACCAACTAGCCCACCAACACATGCTCAGTTCCTTTTTGTGCTTGCCAATATCGAACGCATTTTTTAAGCGTCCCTCTACATCTATCTTTCATTCAGTGGTGTTTTTCATGTCTGACTTCCCAGCAGCACATAGTATAATTTTGAATGAAAACAAAGCTTTGTTAACACACAACAGTTATAACAAACACGCATTTAAAGAGGCACTTTGTTAAGAAATATCTAGCGCCTAAAGAAATGGGTCTATATAACTGACGGTTATGGCTATCGATAATGACAGCAACAACTAATTTGTGCACAAACTGGTGCCTGTCGTAAAGAAGTGTGGTACATGAATAAAAAACTTTGAGTTCCGAAATTAGACAACGCTTGCCTCGACACCTCGACACCCTGCTTACTGCTGCAAAAAGAAACATACACCAAAATCTTGCACGCTTGTCAAAATTTACCGGCCTGCAGCGCAGCAGCATACGCTTTAGCCAACCGTGTCGACAAAGAACAAATAAGCACTCGGCGACAGGCTAGTGACGCAACCCAGGATCGTGGAGAGGGTACAGCGCCAGGCAGCTGCATTTAATTGTTTCAAACGAAGTGAAAGGTGTGTCGAAACGCTGTCTAGACAGATGTCGAAATGAATTGGAAAAATTTCACCGAAAGGCATGGCGAGTTCAAACTTGCGTGCGAATGCTTCAATTGACATCCTTTTGTTGTTGTTTAGGGAGAGAGAGAGAGAACAACGTTAATGAGGTCGAAACTGTACGCCCGAGCTCACAGAGTATAAAATATTTGAGTGATAGCGTTTACTATGAGGCTGATGCTAGCTGGTCAGTTGAACTATAGAACTATGCGCCAAATTATCAGTGCGCATTATCGGATGAGCCCGCTGTGACTCCGACCAACACTGGCACAATTTACTTGGCGAAGTTTGACTATATCGACTCACTCGGAAATCAATTTTGTGGAAGGCGCACCTCGAGCGGAGCTCCGCTTTAAGGGTTGAGTCTATTATGAGACATAATTGCTCCATTAGACGCTGTTTGCTTATGGGTAAATTAAGTGCAAAACTTGTCGAAGAAAGTTACTTGCAGATAATGCAAGGTGAGACATGTAGTTGGAGTGAGTAGTGTGAGAGTTTCCCCGTTAGATTTGCCTCGAGGTGAGAATGTTTGAGTATGTCACATTGTTTCGAAGATGCCCTAAGGCCAATTTGCCCGACTTTGACTTCTAGCTCAAATAGCGCTGTTTTGCGAGATCTAACTTGCGGTCTGTAAGCCGAAGAGGGGCTTTATTACGTGCGCCATTGCCTATCAATGGCAGTGGTTCGACTGGGCAGTGAGCTTCACCTGGTTAAAAGTTAAACAATGTCCACGTTACTGGACTAGATGATGCAAATTCGCGTTCTGAAAACGTTAAGGTGGTATTAAAAAAAGAATACACGAAAGAAAAGAAACCTGAGAGGCATCACAGGTCATCTCTGCTTACTTGTTTTATCTACATGCTCTGCTAACGATCGGAAAATACCTTTGCAAAGCAAGTATTCTTGCTGTAATGCCCTGTACAACATAGTTAGCTTGGTTTCGCTACTGTCTAGAGAGGAAACTAAAAAAAAAGGGTAAAAGAAACTTTTAGCAATGCGCTTTTGGACAGAAGCTTGTGCTTCACAACGAGCGTGCGCAGCAGTACTGTGAAGCGTGAGTTCAGGCACACGTACACTACTTAAGGAAAAAGCGCCTTGGTAAGGTTTCCTCGTTTGTTTTGTTTATTTCTTTTTTTTGAAATTTCAATTTTAGTCGTTACGGATGTAGCTTCGTCGTGAGTTCTCCCACCTTTGCAGGTGTCTGCAGAAGAGGAACGGTTGGACACGTAAAACAAATTATGGAATCAGCGGGAAAGTTTCCCTTTCAGGCAAAAAGTAAGGTAAAGTACTTCGTCAAGCACTCATGATTGGTTTACGCAGGAGAATGAGACGAAGCAGATCTGCAACACCTGCTTGCAAGAACAAGACTTTGCGACATGACTATAGCACTTTTTTACCAACAGAGTTAAGCCTGTATCGCATGTGGTACTAATGAGAAGAGCGTATGCGGCACCCTGGATACTGCATCGCACGTCATTACGTAGTATATACAACCCACAGACACCAGTTCGATACGTTTGGCATGACTGGTGGGTGCCGCAAATTCGAAGCGTTTGGTAAGTTTTAAAGTTTAGATTTATTTTATTTTTGGTGTAGCTTCTGAGCGTAGATTTTAGAAGAACAAACAAGTGTAGCACGGAGCGACGATTCCAGGCCGCGTTTGTCGCCCAATTCCGTTGCTCGTCTCTTGTGGAGACGCCATCGCGATTGAGACGAGAATCAAGCGAATAATGCAAAGGCCCTCGGCTTGGACAGGAAATTAAATTGCCGCATCAGCAGCGAGTCGCTTCCCCTTGCAAAACCTCTTTCTCTATTTTTTTTGCTTTTTTTTACTTTATTTGCTTTGTGGTTTTTCTCGTGTTGTTGCCGGCATCCGGCTCATGTTGCGTCGCAGGCTGAATTCCCACATTTTCTCACCTGTGCTAGGAATACCGCAGCACCCAGTTGTTGCACATGGGCCGTGTTGTCTTCCGCCACTGCTTACCGGCCTTGAATAGCCTAAATCTTTGCCGAGTGCATCACGGGCTAGGTGGAGTGGATGGTCCAAACACAAAATGAACAGATTTTTATCGCCAGTGAGTATAAGGCGCTTGTTTTTCTTTTTTAAACATGTGCTGGAATTATTTTTGCTGCTATGGAAGGGTCAACATGTTCCAGATGGGTCGATTGCCGCAGCGGTAACAAGGCGCAACTAAAATAATGCTGACATGATTCCGAGATCAAAGAAACCTTGGTAAAAACTTATCTTCGGTCGTACTGTGGGGACGTAAACTTTTTACATTAGGAAATGCAGATGGACGCATCGAAAGGTCGAAATTGGTTAACCTTTCTAATTTTTTTTTCCTCCGGGAACAAATTAGGATGCGCTTAGTTTAGAATAGCAACTTATCTAAAAGTGCTTTTCTGTAAATTAGCAGTATATTTTTGCAAATGATTTCATTCAAGACTTTCAGAGGCTTAAATTGTCGACCACATCTAATCGTCTCAATAAATGTCCTAGTCAACTGCAGGAGGATGCTACGTGGAGCAGATTTTGAATGGAGCCACATGTTTTGCAGTGGCCACCTAAAAGTTGCGGCGTAAGATATGGTTCTCATACGTATCTAGACCACACGACACTTTTAACACGAGAGAACGACAAACCATGCGCGTGGTATCATCGATATATTTCATTAATAAAGCACATTTATTAACATATGAAGCATATTTATTCATCATATTAATAAAGCTTTATTCTCAAATGCATCCATCACAAAAAATAACTTTGGTGAGCATGTCTGTTACAAAGGATTACACAATATCTATACATGCCAGAGTTTCTGTTAGGTTTAGTCTGCTGAGGGTTCTTTGCCTCCTTCGTAGGTGTGATGTCTTGTGTTAGTTGGAGATTGTCGTTCTGGCTTTTCTTTTCTTTCCTTCCAGATATAAATCTAGTTAGGAGTCAGCGATTCTTATTCGACGTTTCTTTCTTCATGTGCATTTTTTTTCTTTTTTTTTCCTTTGGGTATATCTAACCAACTCGCTCAAGTGAGTTCCGACACCTTATGGATTCTGTGAACTTCTTTCAATTATTTTAGGCAAGTAGTCGATAACATTCGCATTTGGCTTCTTTTCTTTCTTTAACGTGAGCATTTATATTCTAGTTTTTTATTTTCCTCCGATTCTACTTCTTTTTTTTTTCGCGAGTTGACCTTCTTTGTGTTAATTATTGCTCCGCCCTTGAGGATTACACTGCACAAAAATACCGCACGCGAGATTTCAGTTCACTCTAATAATTCTGATCAGAAACACATTACGGTAGAAAATTGTTAGCGAAGATCTGCTTCGAAATTGACAGAGGCCACCTTTTTGCAAAAATTCCAGCAGTAACAGTCAAAACAAAACGACCAGCTGCACCCTCTTCACGCAATCAAGAGTTCTGTGTTTCTTCCATTCGCGAAGTGTAGATCCGAAGTGTAGTTTATGTTGGAATGTTATGCATAGAAAAAGAAAAGGCCGTGCCCTTTCAAAGAACTCCTAAGAAATAGAGTGATCGTTTCCGAGCACAGACACTCGGGATGACTTCCTGAATTCAGCGATAAAATGGGCGGTCTTTCCTTTTCAGTAAACAACCTGCGACTGCGTGCCACGTTTCCAAATTATGTATTCTTCTGGCAGGCAGCGCGACAAGAATCTACCTTCGCTGCTTTCCGTTATAGACGGAAACGACCCGCCACGGTATTTCCTTCTGCCCACACAAAACTTCGCTTCCGAGGTGTTATCATTTATTGCTTTACTACTGCCAAAATGTTCTTCACATTTATACGTTCCTGTGCCGCCCGAGAAGATAGGGTTCATCTGTTTGCGAATGAGAGTACACTTCTGATCGTCAATTTTGAGGAAACGGCGAGGCAGTGGAGAAAATTGAATTAGGATCGCGAAGGAATGCAAAAATCAAAGCGTAAAACAACCAGCTGCAGCACAGATTTCTTCACTCGTGAGTCAAGTCCGGTGAATAAAGAACGGACGCCTTTCTTTCCTTACCAGATCGTGGAAGCTTGGGTATTTTTGGAACGTAAGGAAACGCAGTGTGGAGTTGGCGCACGCAGAATCGGAAATTTTATGGGTGTAAACAGTGGAAACAACGGATATCGCTGTGTTTTATTTTATTTTTTTTTCTGCTACGGAACTAGTCTCCACTGTAGTGTGCTTTCGCGCAAAAATTGTTAGTCTTGTTTATGTTCGGCTTTGTTTTGCGGGATAGTATGACGAATCGTGACATACAAAGGGGACGTGCACTGTTGGTTTGCATGTTCGCATGAACAAGTTGTTCTCAGATGCATAGCTTCTCAAATTAATCTCAATGTTTAATTTTCTCTGATCTTGAACAGCTACATTCAGAGTTCATTGTAACTACACCTCGATATACTGCCGCATATATATAGATATATATATATATATATATATATATATATTACCAGTGACATGTGCCAACTCTGCTTCATGCAACTTTCGCGGTGTATTTCTATTGTAATGTCGCTACACTGTAACTGCCAAAAAATATGTTATTTATTCCAATCAGTTCCTTCATCCGAAACGTGCTCCAGATGTATACCTTCTGGACATGCTGAAGTTCTTACAGTACTGCTTAGAAGGCTCTTCCAGGTTTAACTTTATCGGCCATCCTATATGACATTCTGCCTATCTTCACACATTTATGTGATTCCCTCGTTTCGCAGTCAGCCTTTCAACACATGCGAAGAGAGGGAAAAAAAAAGATTCTCAGGAACTTCAGGCATGCGTTCTTCGAAAAAACAGGAATCTCATTTCGACGGCTGCGATTCCGGGCGTGCCGCCGTAAGGTCAAAATTATCGCTCGCGCTGCTAGACAAAAAAAAAACAATTATGAATCAGTTTTTACACGTAAAGGCACCTGTACTATCCCTACAGATTCACAGACTAACGGGTCCGTTCTCTATGGAATTACGCACTGACACAACGAACGCTACCTAAATATTCTCGCTGCAGTAAATGTACGCCTACAGGGGCTTCCTTCCTCTGACAATGCCAAAAGCTTTGCAGAACCGTTCGGCTACTCGTTTACACTAACAATCGTCATCGGATGTTTCTCTACATTGTTTTGTTTTTTTTTTGCAGCCTTAGTGTGAGTATAACCTGCAGCTACGCGTGGTAACATGTCTTGTTAACCAACACTTTCAGCGCGACAATTTCGACCAGTAAAACCTGGCCAGCCAGCTCTGCATGCACGCGATTGCTGGGCTTAATTCAGCTATTCAAAGCATCCTTAGTTAAATGCCTCTAGTGTCGTGAAAGTTAACGTTACAAGGGGACATAAATTAACGAAGAAACTTCCTAAAGATGCTATATATAACCTCTTAAACCATTGTGCAATCAGTGACAATCTTTTTTTCTAAATATGCAGAAAGTAATACAATTCGAGACGGAGGCTCATCGGGAAACAGAAGCGTTCCATCACTCCTTTCTTTATTTATTTGTTTGTTTTGGACAAATTTATCATGCAACTTGTGTCCTCTCAACCAAGTGTAGAGCAGCGCCTCTATCCTAGTTTTAAAAATAATATCTTTCTACACACAAACACTGCAACGCAAGGTCGTATATATCAAACGTGGATTAATTGCAAACGGCAAAATACATAAGCCACCTGACATCTTTTCTTCCCCTCAATTCCTCGAAATAAATAAATGTAAGGCAAATAATTATAACAATAAATTCAAGAAGAAAAGCACTAGCCCGAGAGGGATAAAAAGAAATGAGCTAATGTAAAAATAAAATTCTCGAAGAAAATCGAGATACGCAAAAGTAAAGTTAACCGTGGGACGAGAGAAACAAAATGGTGCACTAAGGGTCTCCGTCTACGAGGCTTAGTCGTGGAGAGCGGACAAAGTGGGAAAGCCATTCGTTCCATGTCGTTGCCGTCATTATGGCCGCAGGCCCCATTTCAGGAACACGGCACGCATCCAGGGAAGAGCAGAATGAAAAATAAAGGAAAGAAGAAGGGACAACAGGAGTGACGACTAGAGGGAGCTGAGGGAAAGAAGTGGATACCGTGACTGTGACGGACACACAGCGAGAAGCTAAAAAAAAAGAAAAAAAGAAAAAGCGACAGAGTGGCGTGCTCCCCGTCGTGCCGCAACACTGCGTCAACTGCTCCCCAGGGAATGCGCTCCTACATCGCTTGACTCCGAACGCGGGGCCAGGCAAAGTCATGTCCGCTTGGCAGCAGTCGTTGGCCTGGGCTACATACACGCTGCGTTACGCAAGAGCGTGGAAGTTAGCAGCTATGCCTTTACTGTGGTTAAGGCCGCGTATACCACGTTGGGGCAACGGAGACAACGGTCGCCTGCAGAAAAGATACGGGAACGTTGCGAGCTGAGGCCCCAACTTTGTGAAATTCCAGCGGATTTTAAGCAAGCCGTTCCTGCCTTTGACTTCCGTTATCGACGGTTTCTGCTGGAATTTACCAGGGTAAGTGGTCGGCCAGGAACTCGGATCTTCCCAGGAGAGTAAGCTACGTATATAACGCTCCGAAAGAACTCAGCTGTCGTGAGGACCCTTGTAGGGACCCTTGTAGGGACACCGGCTCCAGCATAAGTCTCGCATTGTTCTCACATTGTTGTTCATACCAACTCTCTATCTGCCTGCGATCCCTCTAGCTTCTCTTGCTATTGCTATAGGCTCACCTGTGTCCACTACAATGCACGTTTGTTTCCACCACAGGTAACAATCAGGGTGATTTAATGGTCCAGGAACTTATAAACTAAACGCAAACAGCTCGTTCTAAAAAAAATGGCAATTTCAAGTATAAACAGCTAGGCCCGGTAAAATATACGGCATCTTCAGAGAGAGCATGAGACAATTTTTTTGCTCAGGAGTGATTGGTTTGCTGGTAGCGTAAATGCAGGCCCTTATAAGGGTTGAATTCAACGGGCGACAAATCGCAGTGAATTATGTATTGTTCGCCCAGAGGAATTTCCTTGAACAAAAAACTTACCCCTCCACTCCCAACCCCTCGAGAGAAAAAGGAGACAAAAGAGCGAACATAATGAAAGACGCTTCGTAGCGTTTTTACACCAATGGAGTCATTTCGACCATGGAGAAGTACCGCACCTGGCTGCTGTACTACCTAGCTCGACGATCAAGCGAGCTAAACTTACAGCCTGTGGTCTGCTCATTGATATTCCTTAGCGTTAGTTCTTTTCTGCATTACAACTTACCGCGTGCGTTATCCCCACCCGTGTAAGCTATAATCTTTTTTTTTCTCTAGCTCCTCACTTTTGCGGTGGTTAGACCCGTCTAACCACCTCGCCGAGCAGGTCAACACTGCGGGTACAGGTGGACGCCTAACGGAATCGGCCTCCTCCCGTTTACTCTGTGCCGCATAGAAATATGAACGCACTCGTCGCAGCTTCATTCCAAGGTTGCAGTTTCCTACGAAGTTTCACTATATTCGCAAGAGAGCTATGGTAGCTTATGAGGATCATTTGCGCGGAGAAGAGCGTCGTTACTTTTGCTTGATAGGTTGTTCTATGGCCATTAAAGACATGGTCCATATACTTAACGACTTTGATTCCGGCAGGCACTGGGACGCGACCTTCGACGTATCACCTATGGATGTGTAATGACCGCCCTAATTTTTCTCGTTTGATTAAATGGTTAACTCCGCCCGTAAAAGGTGTTCGGGCACCTCGGCAATTAATAGTCAGTTCATTATTTTTTTCTTTTTGAATGGGCGTGTGCTATGAAATTTTGCCCGTATCTATAGTACCAGATGGCATAACTTGAATAAAAATTGTGAAGAAGGATGCAAGGGATGTGGCAAGCAATAAGCACACATTTTAATCGCTCGAGCCCAACGTTCGGTCATTAGCGAGGACGAAATCGATCGGCCAGACGGAACCGACCTTTAGGGAGAGAACGTGCATTAGTCGAACGTCGTTCGCCTTTGGTGCGGCGAACTGAAGTTTTACAGGGTTTGTGTTTCGTGGGTTTCGTAAAAAGACCGTGGCCTGAAATAAAATCAAAACGTTGTACAGTATCATCGATACAGAGGCCGTTAATTAGGGTGGCAAATAGTCAAACGTATAAATTATCGCGAGGTCAAACCTGCTTCAAGAAGTAAAGCGTAGTTGCCTTGCCCAAATTCTAGAAGCCCGAGAAAGTCCTAATTTCACGGTACGCGGTAATTTTCGGAAATCGATTAAAGCAGAAATGAAAACGTAGAAATTAAATATAAGAAACCGGCAGGGGCGGGGGGGGGGGAGGAGGCTCAGTTGCAAAGCTCAGCTTTTATGTGCGTTCATTTTACGTTCGACGGACACAACATTTCGTCGCGCTTCCAGTTACTTTTGCAGGCAAATGATATGTGCACGAAGAAACAAGCGGGATAACAATGTGTGGTGGCTCGGATAATGTAAATAATGTCACGCGCTCACAGGCACCTTTTTCTATTTCCCCTTTTCCTTCTTCCAGGGTAGTAACCACGCATATGAAGACACCTTTCCCGGCTAACGTCCCTGCATTCTTCCTTTGCTTTCTCTCTGTTTCTATTCACTGTAAAGAACTGCAGTGTTCCCCGGAATTCTTTATGCCATTTTACCCCTCCATTATTGCAGGGTAGCAAACCATAAGAAACCTTAATAGCCTATGCGCCTTTCCTTAGCTCTCGCTCTTTCTTTTTCTGTGAATTCCCTCAGCAATTGTGCAAGCTCTGACTAAATTGCATCCATAAAAGTGAGTAGGCGTGTAAATTATTTTACAGTGTGCGCTGACAGTTGAATGAATGAATGAATGAATGAATGAATGGATGAATGAATGAATGGATGAATGAATGAATGAATGAATGAATGAATGAATGAATGAATGAATGAATGAATGAATGAATGAATGAATGAATGAATGAATGAATGAATGAATACTGAGGTTTTACGTGCCAAAACCACGATTTCTTCATGAGGCATACCTCACTGGGGAACTCCGGATTAATTTTGACCACCAGGAGGTCTTTTAACGTGCCCCCAATGCAAGGGACATGGCCATTTTTTCATTTCGCCCCATCGAAATGCGGCCGCCGCCGTCAGAATTTCGTACCGCGACCTGGTCCTTTGCAGCACAACACCATAGCCACTATGTCACCGCGGCGAGTGTGCACTGATGGTTGTGCCATGCGTTCGTAGCCGAAAACCACTACACGTGTTTTGATGAAATGCGCCGTATTTTTTTTTTTTTTTTGCCGGAACACCGCACCTTCGTTGAGACTGACACCCACGGTGCGGGGGACCTGCACAATTCGAAAGCGAATGGTCGGAAGAGCATCAGGCCTCCATAGAGTAAGTGACTGGAGACAACGTTCAGGCAGAAACTCCACTGGAGCTGTCCAAGTATGCGCACGCATTGCGCCACTTGCTTATCTCCACGAAGCCTGGTGTCATTGTCAATCATGTCGAACTTGATCCGACCAGTATTAACGCTTATCAACCCTTATCGGTCGTTATAAATCTTACTGAACAACAAGTGACCCTCATTTACCCTCATCGCTTGTTATCAGTCTTATCGGACTCGATCCGACCCCTATTTTGGCCATTATGATCAACTCTGATCTGTGCTTATGAACCTTATGATCCGACCCTTATCAACTGTTATCTGTCCTTATCAACATTATCGGATTTGATCGGACCCTTATCAACACTCATTGGTCCTAATCAAACTTATCAGACTTGCTCCTATTATTACAAGCCCTTATCGCTCTTTAGCACCTTATCCATCCGCGTCCAACCACTGTCAACCGTGATGAGACCCATATAACCTCTCATCACTCCTTATCATCCTTATCATGTCCTTCACTGCTTATCCGTCTGTTACGCGACTGATATCTCCAGTGCACTTTCTCTTCTTTTCATCTCTCCGTCCCCCTTTCCCTTTCCCCAGTGTAGGGTAGCCAACCGGGCTCAGTCCTGGTTAAGCTCCCTACCTTTCTTTTATCATTTTCTCTCTCTCTCTGTTACGCGACGTGAAACGCACGAGCCCTCATAGATCGGCTGCATTTTGGTGGGTGTAGGAACGCTCCAACGGAAGGTGCGTCTGGCGGCCACCGAAGCGCAACGGCGATGCAGCGTGTTTGGCATAAATTTTTCGCAAAAATTGGAATTTGACGTTACGTCTACAATGCACCAAGTCGGATCAACATGTGGTTCTTAAGGGGACTTCTATTCCACCATCACCAAATATTTCAACAAAGCCTTCATCGAAACAATGTTTTGTAGATTATTTTCTTTATAGTGGTTCGTCTTATACGTGTCGGACAGGTCTCCTCGTTGGGTAGGCATAGAAATGCTTACACATTTAAATGTTAGCGCATGGACGTCGCGAGCATGCACAATGAGCACTGTGGCGTCCAAGTACAAACGAAAAAAGGCGCGAACGCGGTCGCGGACATTAGATTATTGTCGATGGCTGGTCTGCCAGAGGGAAAGTGCATATTGCTACATATGCAAAAAAAATTCGCAGTTCCGCCCGAAAGGCGAAGCACCAATTACGATAGCAAATTAGTAGATAGCTGTGCGTAGTAATGATAGTAGTTTTATCGGCCGTATAAGCTCATAAGCATTCGCTTTCTAACTAAATTAACAATGATAGAGTGTGTAAGCGTGACTCAACGAGGACGTAGAAAAAAAAAAACAGACACACGGATTACGAGCAGTAAACAGCGCTAAACAACAAGATGAAGAGAGGGACACGGACCACAGTGCTCACTAACAGCCAAGCGTCTTTATTTTTCAGTCAGCATATATATATACTCTACCGCTATCTCAACGGACAGAAAGCAACAGAAATTCAGCATGCGCAGGGGCAATCAATTGCAATCAATGAGATACGGTGGCTATCTCCTTCGGAGGGAGAGAGATGGAAGGGAGGCTTACACATGCTTCGCCGCTATTATAAACGTGAGAGACTTCGGAAATAAGACGTGCGCGGTCATCGCAGTATTTTGACAAATAGGTCGCATCATTAAAAGACGGCTTGCAGCTGCATTCATTGCAATGCAGTGATAATTGACTATTTCTAGCTTGTTTTCGAACCTTTTTTGAGTGTTCGCGCATGCGGTCATTGATGCCCCGCCCCGTCTGACCGATATAGAAACGTGTGCATGAAAGAGGAATCTCATAAACCACACAGTCACAACAGTCAACAACAAACCTCTGCCTGTGGTGCTTTTTACGACTTTTTTGTTGTTCTCGGTCACCTGATTGACTTGGTGGCACAGGCTACCAAACTTGTTTCTGGCAGTGAACGACAACCTAACGCCTGCCCTTGTGACAACCTTTTTGAGATTATACACAACCTGGTGCACAAATGCGATAATCTCAACCATTTTCCGGGAGGGATTCTCAGATTGAGTAACTGCCGATTGCTTTCTTTTAAGGCTTGTTGCGAGGCTTTCAGCGATGCTAGTTAAATGAAGTAACGTGAACCCTGCGAGCTTCAGCCTGGCTACTCGCAATTCGAAGCTTGCATCTACTTAGTGGTCCCATAACCTGATGAGGGCCGCCTTCATGCAAGATCTTGCAATACCACGCTTAACTATCTTTGAGTGCGCCGCGGAAAAGGGAAGAATGCTGTTATGAGACCGAACAGCATAACCCCAAAATACATGGTTGCTTGAGAACGAAAGCTCCAAGTCTAAGAAACGCAGGTTATTGCCTGACTGATGATGCGGGTTCAATTCAAAGAAATCTAAAACTGTGCAGAACACGTCATATATTATAGCATCAGCAGGTCGCGCGTCCCGAGTGTTAGAATTATCAAAAGTTATAAAAGTCACCAACGTATCGCATCACATCTACAGTTATTGTCTGGCTGAGCTTAGTTTTAAGATTGCGGTCATAGCTGGCCAATAAAACGTCACTTAGAACAGGGGCAATACACGAACCGATGCACACACCTTTCTTTTGTATAACAAGCTTGTTCTCCATACTGATCATAGTGGAAAGAATGTAAAACCTTAAGAGCTATAAAAACCTGTCGACATGTCCGCATAGGACTTACCACTAGCCCATACTGTGATAACTGTCGCAACATAGAGACAATTGAGCACGTATTACTAGAATGCCCCGCGTACCGCGACGAGAGACAATTTTTTGAGCACCAAATGGACATGATTTGCCCCGAACCGTTAACGTTACCGACCATCTTAGGTCCAATGCCCGGCCCTTCGAAACAGCGACGGGTTTTGGATTTATTGTTCCAATACCTGACAGAAATTGGTCAAATAGGAAAGCTTTAAGAATTGCATCCTTCCTATACAAAAGCCTAAATTTACCCGCCATGTCACCTGTAAAAATTAGTATCAGGTCCAGTCGGACATTTCATATTTATTTTTATCCTTTTTTTTTCTCCCACTCTTATCTGGAATCTTTTAATCCCATTCCCCATCCCTATACAGAGTAGCATGCCAGCGGTTATATACGCGCCGGCAAAATTCTCTGTTTTTCTAATAAAGAGCCCTCTCTCTCTCTCTCTCTCTCTCTGTCGACATGAATACCACATGCACTCTTAACTTGAAGAACACCGTATTCGTCACTACAATGGCGAATTTCGATGCATACATCTTTTTGAGGCAAAGAGTAATGGAAGTCTTTTATGTCCACGGAAAAGGCTCGGACAGCCTTTGGACATTCTTCACCGCGAAAGGTGAAGACAGTGCCTGCGCATGCTGAATTTCTGTTGCTTTTTGTGCTTTAAGATAGCGGTAGAGTATATATATGTTGACTGAAAGAATAAGGAGACTTGGTTGCACGATGGTCTATGTCCGTCTCTTCGTCCTGTTCTTTAGCGCTGTTTACTGCTCGTACCAACCAGCCCAAATGCGTACTCCTCTGCAGACACACGGAGACAGCAGTCTCTTTGTGTGTCTGCTTCTTTCTACGTCCTTGTTCAGTCGCGCTTGCGCATTCTATCATGGATTCAAACCAACTAACCCGCCAACGTGTTTTAACTAAATTAACCAGCATGGTGTCATGAGCGCACAGGTAAACATGAACACATCTCGCTAGATGAGCGCGGAAACTAGCTGTCAAAACGCTAAAATGCTGGAGTGAGGAATTGAGGCAGCAGCAGCGATGGAATTGACCTTTGTGCACCTCTCACTTCAACGCGAACGAAACGTCGAAATCACAGTGAATACGAAGCTACCAGCACTACGCGCATTCTGCGAACAACGCAGATCGCTTTGACGATGAGCCCCGCGCAGGCGTGCACTTTGGCCATGTCGCAGTTCGCTTTCAAGACGCACGAGCGCCGGCGACGGGTCCTTACGGCGTCCACCAAAGGCGTCTACTACGGCGTCCGCGATTCGCGTGGCCAAGGCCGCAGTACACGCCGCGGTTGTATCCACTCTATACGGAGCGGTCGGTGAGGAGGACATTGAGGTACCATTTTTTATGCGAAGCATATTACGAGAGCTCAACCCAGCTCCTCAGGCGTGGCGGTGTCGCCATGAAATCACGTGACACCGTGACGTCACGACAGAGGAGAGGTGGCTTTGGCTCAACTCTTGCAAGACGGGCTGGGTGGGAATCGAACCAGGGTCTCCGGAGTGTGGGACGGAGACGCTACCACTGAGCCACGAGTACGATGCTTCAAAGCGGTACAAAGCGCCTCTAGTGAATGCGGTGTTGCCTTAGAAACGAGCTGTTTCTAAGGCGTGCGTCTCTTGCTCAGGCGCACATTTCGTTGCCGCGCCGAACGCTGCTTTGCTCGACGCTCACCGCGTCCAATGCGGGGCGCGTAGTCGCTGCCCTGTAGCCCATTGTCTTACACCCCTTGGCGGGTCGACGGGAACGCTGTCGCGTTCCACTCTTGAAGGCGAAGAAGTAATGCATGAGTTGTTTCTTCGTCTAGCCGAACCAAATATAGCCAAGCAACAGCAGTTCACCAGGCTAAACAGTGGTTCAACAACTAAAATAAAGGCTAGTATGCTTCGCATCCTGGGCTTAACCTTACCTAAGCCACAGCCATTTTTTTTTATTGAAATGAATATTAGGAGAGGTTGGCGCCTTTATGGCGGCACCGGTTACTCCTTGTCACTTGGCAAAGGAAACAAATTTGCGTAAAAAGGGAGAATAGCGACACGAAATATGGCACTCAGTAGAACACTGGTTGAATAAAAAATACAGTCCAGCAGTACATGAGTCGCAAAGTTCTGTGCATTAGTTCAGTCCACGTACGCATATATAAAGTCAGATATATATAGTAGCCACCGAAGAAGAACGCCCCTCCTGTCTCGCGACAGGAGAGGGAGAGTTCCTCGCTCACGCACGCAAGATCGAACCACGTTCGCCGGCTCACCCTCAGACCCCCAGACGCCTTCACTTATACGGAACCTCGAGGCGACGTCTACGGCAACGTCGACAACAGAAATATGCCTGGAGTGTTCATATGATTGCTTTCGCAATAAAAGGGACACCGCGAACACGCACCGAGGGCACCGTGGTGTCGAAGCGTAAACGGAAAGGGCGCGAACTCGGCCGCGGACGCTACATCGATCTCGACTGTGGATCGCCTCATGTGCCGCAGTGAAAGCGCATATTGCTGCACGTGGACAGAAGAGACGCCGCGAACATGCACACCAAGTACCGCGGCGTTGATGCACGAACGGAAAGCCGGATTGCAAAGCGCGGCGATTGTCTTCTCCACCTCCAGGCACCTTCTCCCTCCTGCACTCGCTTCCCTCGAGGTTGCAAGCATAACTTCACCGATTCCACCCCGCCGAGCAGCGGCATCGACTGCGTGGAGCCCCGTCTCCCCTTTGCGGCGACTGCGGCGCGATCGAGACACTCCAGCACCTGCTATGTGAGTGCCCTGACTTTTCGCTCGCGCGCGCGTCCCTTGCCCGTGTTTACCGGGGGCACGGCCTGCCGTGCGACACCGTGACTGAACTCCTGCACCCCTCGGGCTGCCATTCACGACACAGGACACTTCTACGTGCGCTCCTGACATTCGCCGAGGCTGTCGGCCTCGCCGACCGCCTTTAGCTCCATCCCATTTCCGCGGCGTGCTGCTGTTTCTGGTGCTCTTTCTCTCCCCCTACTTTCATTCCCTACCCCCTGTGCAGCGCGGTTGAGGTGTCCTCTCCTGAGAGACAGTTACTGCGCTGCACTTTACCCCAACCTTTCCTTCCCATCATCAAGAATCTCCTTCTCTCACCGATTCCATCGGTGGGTACGTACGCTTGCGCGTAAAAAAGTGTTTGGTTCAGTGGGTAAGACACTTGGGATTCTCATCATGGGGTCGTAGGTTCGAAACTCACCATCGCAAACGTCTTTCCTTTCGAATCGTGTCTGTTTTCTTTTTTTTTCCTTATATAGATTATTTCTTTACAGCGATTCGTATTGCGCGACAGACGAGCAGGAGCAGAAATGCTTACGCATATAAAAAGTGCACGTACTTATTACGCTGCCGTCGTCGTCGCGTCATCATTATCTCTGATGACGTCACACCGTCGTCGTCATCACGCTGTTATGCGGTCTACCAAATCATGTCGACAATAATTTGGGCCGCTATCACCAAACATCGTTGCCCACACCAGCCATGTACGTCGGAAGTGGAGTGTGTACATTCGATTTTCGCTCTCTCTCTCTCTTTCACTCCCCATTCCCCTCCCCACGTGCAGGGTAGCAAACTGGACTCAGTCTGGTTAACCTCCCTGCCTTTCCTTCTTCCCTTCTCTCTCTCTCTCTTTCTCTCTCTCTCCCTCTCGATTTTCACTGTCCAGATAAGTTATCCGCTTAATTCCATCCTTATTGTTTCACCCTCCTTCCCTATTTCCCAGTGCACAGCAGCAGGCTATAGTATGCACCAACTCAGGTCGACCTCTCTGCCTCTTCTGCAGAGACGTTTCGGCATCGTGGTGTATTCACGCAGCCTCGGCCTTGCGACAAGGTCTACCGGCTTCATGGCATACGGCAGCGCGACACCCCGAAAATCGTATCCAAGTGCAAAATACTCAAATGCATTATGCAGGCTTGCACAACACGATGCAACTATTCACAGCGCTCTACATTCAATGCCATACATGCAAAAAAAGAAAAAAAGAGGAACAGAAGTAAGCGACACGCAGTGGCACAATTCATGATGCGAGGTGTTTTAGTTGGAGAGCAAATATAGCTAGCACATGCGAAATCAGCGCAAGGTCTCGTGAATACGACGACGCGAAATAGCGCAACTCCAGTTGTCACAGGCACGACTCCCATTTGCACCGTCGAATGCCGAAGTGCAAAGTGCGAGGGCAGACCCGGAACGACATATGGGGTTAACTTTCTGTGTCAATGAAGAAAAGCTACGGAAGCAAAGCGTGCTTAAGATAAGAGCGCTCCTGACTGAAGCGCCACCTTTTCATCGACGTTACTTATAGCCTGGGGAGATCAAACATTAGCATCCTATTTACAGAATACGTCCCTGAGTTTTAAATTGGACTTCATTTTCTGGCTTTCTTTCTTGCTCTTTGTAAGTCAAAGTCGTCGCACATGGAAGCGACTCTAATTCATCATCTCGTACGAGAAACGAAAAGCGCTACCAAACGCTGCCGGAATATACTCGGCGCTCTAACACATGTGCAGAAGCTCCGCCCCAGTAACTTTCCCTTCATCTACGCAGAAAGTTGTCCGCAAATGTGGCATCGTTTTATGGTGATATTGATGTGTATAAACCGGTTTGTGGTGCTTTTGAAAAACATTATTACTATTTACGGTACATATTGCGAGTGCTAACATGTCATCTGTTTTTCAAGGTGCCTGTGCCGTTCTCAGACTTAGTGAAATTTGTGTTATAAACTCACGCCACTACTCTTCCATGCCTGTAGCCCATGTTGGCTGCACACACAGAAAGACGAAAATCAGCTCTCTGTTGGTTTGTGAAATATATGCAGGATTAAAGACGTGAGCTATTGAAGAGTTGGTTACCCATCGCCGATCGTCATTGAGGCTACACTAAACAAATTAAAAAAAACTAACTAAACTAACTGAAGAAAAGGGAACAAGCAACCAAACGCAACCAGAGAACGCATTAGGCGCGCAGTGGTAAGTTACAGAGAAGTGTAGAAGTCGGCAACCAAAGCAGCCGAGGAGCAGCCGAGTGAACTAAATTGGACAACATGTGTCGAGGCCACCACAACACCGACAACAACAAATGGAACAAGCGCGTGGATTGAGCAGGAGCATTGGGTTACATAAGTGAAGAATCGAAGTGAAAGCTTTTAAGTAAGACATAAAAGAAAATTGCTTATTACCAATTCTAGCATTAGCGTGGGATCGGCCAAGTTTCTTATTTAACCATTGATCATTGTGTCGCGGATCGATGTTGCCCGTTGCACTGGCTGCATGAATTCGCTGCACCGTGACGTTACTAATGCTGCCACCCATAACAAGCTCTCACCCAACATTGCAGGGCCCATTAGAAAGGCCGAGCCAATCTCGAAGTATACCGGAAGAGCACTAAACAATATTAAGCTAAGCTGTACAAGTAAGCCACGTTCCTTCAATGACAAAACGCCGATTCTTGCTGTGATAGCAAGCTTTTAAAAGCCAGAAAAAGTCGCAATGTCACTGTAGAGGTGGTGACAACTATGTGAAGTTCCTGTACGAGCTCGCCACGGGGTAATAGATTTCGACAGCATGTACTTGGGCCCACGGAATCGTTACCTGTGGCAGTTAGCACAATTCTAATACTTGATTTAGATTACTCGATGGGGCGGCCATTATTTCTACAAGAAATGAAAGTGCCTACTTCAGTAAATAAACTAATTGAGCAACGAACTTATAAATAATTACTTTCCGGCATCTATTTCCATCTACGAGTGGTAGCCGGTGAGTTCATTTGGTGTGTCCACTCGGAACGAATTATGAGAACATGCACCAGTTTCTAAATATTAAGTTTCAAATTGCACGACCAACTGAACGGGCGTTCTAGTTATTTGTGTACTTCAATGTATAAAACAGCCCTTTCCTTAAAACAAGTAAGCGGAGCAACAATGCGTTTTTACCGCCACTCTGGCGGCGCATATCTCGAAACGAGTGCCACCCCCAGAATTCATTGCAAGTCAATAGGCCTCGCAAGCTCACCTAGCTACAATTCGTAGATCGAGATCTGTGCCGTTAATAATTAATTTAGAAGTCAATTACCACGATTACGTTAACTATGCAGTAACAGATTTAGATTTCTCGTACAAGTAATGACTACCACACCGAGCAATTTACATCGAAGGCTATAATTGTGCCATTTGCCACAGGCATTTTTTTAACGATTTTGATGTGGCTAAAGAAAAACCAAACACCCTATATATGCAGTGTGCGATAAACAAGGATAGTCAAATGAAAAGTAGTGCATGCGGACCGCTCAGCAGAAAAATGGCCGCACCTCCGCAACCGGACACTGCGTAGAAAAGAGAGCGTAATCGTCCCTGTTACTGTGACAGCTCCCCCCCCCCCCCTTCCCTATCCGAGTCTCTCTCTATAGAATACCTGTTCTCGGGCGTTGATAAATGGACGTCAGGTTAAAGTGTAACAGATGAAGTTTCATGTGAATGCATGAATCTGAACAAATCAGCGAAAAGAAACGAGGGAGGTAAGAATGCATCCTGCCACTCAGTTGTTCATTCATCCTTATTTATAACGGTGGTTTCACTGTTTTATGCGCGTAGACCTGCGTGATTCTTTCGCTACGTCTACAGCACGTCGCACTCTTCCTTCTTTTGTTGTAGCAGAATTGGTCGCTTCTGTGTATTTATGTGAGCGATTACTACGGGGCAGGGTGTCACAAGAGTGAAAATTTGTTTTCTGAACGTGTAAGTAATGAGATCTAGAGAACTATAGATGGTTCTGGGTTAAGGCTGCCGGTCCTACATTCTCGTTACCAGGGGCCTTCCTCCGTCACAGCGGTTGTTCAAAGGATGTGATATATTGCAAGTGAGCCGCTGTTTTTTGCATTCAGGAAACGCTGTTGCTGTAGTCTGGTACATATGCATTTCGTTATCGGACAATGCCTATTATCTGCCATTGATTAAGGCTCTGATTATGACTATGATCATGTGCTGTTTATTTAATTATTTGATGTCGAAGCACGTAAAAAATCAGGTGTGTTGGTCAGTCTGCGCTCTTGCCTTTTTGCTTTCATTCGCTTGCCCATTCTCTTCATTCCGTCTAGGGTAGCAAACGTGACAATATAAAGGTTCCTCCCCCATCGTCTATATGGCAGTCAAAGTGGGCGAATCAAATTGCATATAATCATACCAGGGGGTCATTCTGCAAGGGTCCATCTAGTTAACATGTCCATTTCGTCTGCTGATGAAATGCTGATTGGATCGGAGCAACTGCCTCCTTCTCACTGGTACCCCTGCTCAGCCAATGAGAACTTCACGAGCAGACTAAATGATGGATAGGTCCACCAGGTGGACACGTAGAACAATACCACCCGCCCTCTCTCAGGCCAACGTGTTACCCTGGAGCTCAGCTACGATGTTCTCATTAAATACAGATATTCTTTTAAGTTTTTAATAGATTTCAAAAGATGACGATGTTCTCATTAAATACAGATATTCTTTTAAGTTTTTAATAGATTTCAAAAGATGACGATGTTCTACAGACTGCGGCTAAGGACATAGGATGAGGATTTCTATTTTTCGGCACTATTTCGGTATTGACGAGAAGGGGTTCGTTCAGACCGCTATGACTGCTGCGCAAGAACTAAGCTAAACAAAACGCCAACACTCTTAAAAGGAGTCCGGTGGTCCCAAGCATTCAACTTCCCCATAAGGTGGTGCCCCTCCAAGCGCCTGGAACTCGCCCAGTTGCCAAGCACCTCGTCGGGAGCGCGCCTGTACCAATTTTACCAGCAGGTGAATGTTCTACTATTTCACCAAAGGTATTGTGGGGCAAGGCGCGCACAGAGACATTCACAAATCTCCATGAGGCTCCTCTTCCGGACAAGAATCCATATAAACAACGGATCGCCAGGTCGTGGCACATCTCTACCCACTAAAGAAGAAAACGTTTCCGGCGCCACCGGGATTCGAACTCAGCACTACCCGCATACGAAGTGGTTGCTCTGCCATTTCACCACCACTGCACTTAACATTCGCATTCCTTTGCGTTTGCCATTCTAGCTATTCCCTTGAGCCACGGCGCTTACATTCGCGGACGCGACCTATTTTTGCCATTTCTGTGCAGTGGTGGCAAGGAATAGAGCATAAACATTAAGCTTAGGGTAAATTGAACGTCCTGATAACCTAACTTACTTCAATTTTACTTCTCAGTGATAACTATCGTTAAAAAGCACCGCTTTGGTGAATATACTACAGTGTTTTACGTCACGTTAATATGTGGCATAACGGTAGCAACCTCGAATTATTTGAATGCATATTCTAACCGCACAAAGGACAACGGACGAAGAAGAAAAAACACTGGTCCGCGCTTGTCCAGTGTGCTTCCTTCTTCGTCCGTTGTCGTACGCGCGGTTACAATATGGATTCAAATATCGACCACCGACTAGCCTGCCTTTCTCTGTTACATATGTTCGAATTATTATTTTTATGCGAAGCATACTAGCCGCACAACCACGCTCTTTCTTGCTGCGCCGCGGGCGGCCGCGTAGCTACCATATGACGTCATAACAGCTGCAAAGCGGACGCTTAAGCTTCGCCTTCAAGAGTGGAACGCGACAGCGTTCCCGTCGACCCGCCAAGCGGTGCAAGACAATGGGCTACGGCGCAGCGACTACGCGCCCCGCATCGGACGCGGTGAGCGTCGAGCAACGCAGCGTTCGGCGCGACAACGAAATGTGCGCCTGAGCAAGCGACGCAAGCCTGAGCCGACGCCGACGACACCGGCTTTTCTGCGACACGAGCTCCTTAACGCTGTCGCGTTTTTCTTTCTTGAAATGCTTCCGGGTGATTTAATTCTTTTTATGAAGAAACGTAGCTTGACTGACCTTACAATGTTCAAATATTTAGTTGCTTTTTAATTATGATGAGTCATCGTAAAATTCACAAAGCGTATATTCACCACCTTGATTTGCTTTCAGTGGAGCCTCAAGCAACCTGGCATAAAATTATCCATGTTTCACACATGCACCGACAGTCGTTCGTAATTCGGGGCTGAAAGGGCTATTCTACGTCGTTGATACCTGCACGTGCCGCATTCGATTGAGCAGTGTACGTGAACGACAGGACCACTATCATTCGCCACTTATCGGCGTTTAGCCATATCAGCCAAGATCAACTCTGTATCTGTCACTCTGTAATCCAAGATCAACCTGTTCCAGGACCAATTCTTGTCTGATGCACTGTCGGAAATAAATAAATAAATAAATAAATAAATAAATAAATAAATAAATAAATAAATAAATAAATATACAAAATACAGTATATATTAATAATATCTCGGCTGTCTACGGCATCAAGGCTATAAATTGTGGTCAAGTGGAAACGCAGCTATCTATATTTTTCTTCTTGGTCTCTTTCCTCTTACTTTATTCTTGGTTATTACCGGTTAAACTAATATATTACTCCTCTCCTCCAAGCTCGCCTGTCATTTTCTCTTAATGCTTGCGTTTATAAAGCGCAGATGCGATGTACCGTATCATTAGCACCGATGTGCTGGATCCCGCCCGCAAATTGACACACGATTCTGGTGGTGCGGCTTCCGCATTGATTACGCGTGGTTTCACACCTCGATGACGCCGACCTCTGATGCAACGTCCTCATCAGAGTACGGAAAGGTTGCGTAAAAAAAGAAAGAAAAAAAAAGAAAGAAAGAGGAACTAAGTCGCATCCTAAAAACCAGCTTCTGGGCAGAATTCTTCCGTTATTTTCGCTTTATTCTTTTTTTTTCTTTTGAATACTGGAAGCAAACACTGATGGGATGGGCGCCGCCTAGGCAATACAGCGCGCGTGAATTGCTTCGCTTGCCCGCCTGGCAACACGTGCATCTTCCTGCACTAACCACACACACCCACAATGCTCGCCAGAAAAAAAAAACATATGTAAGAATCCTTTCATTCAAACCGACATCACATTGAAACACATCCGTTGGCGATACGCTCTATTTCATCACTATATTTCAGAAAAAAAAATGTTATTAACCAGACTGTCGAACCTAAACGTTTGGATTTGGGATCAGGCTTCTGCATATTTTCTGACTCGGTTCAGGTTCAGCTTCCGAGCAATAGAATGCTATTATCCATACCGGTCCGGACCCCCTCGTGCGGGTTCATAGCGGCTGGGAAAAAAAATCGAAGGGAAAGTTTAAGAAAGAAACCTTTTCGTGCCACATTCGCACATTTATTTGAGCGAAAGGCAGTTTATTTCTACCTTTACGCGAAGCGGACCGATGCAAGATCTCCGTCTCAGAAAACTCATGCAGTGAGCCGGGAAAAAGCAGGAAGCTGAATGGTGGCAGGGCCAGTGGCAGTTAGAGCAGAAGAGGTAAGAAACCAAGGAAACGCATGAACAATCTGACAAGCAAGCAAGTAATGTGCACTCTATCAATCACGATCGCAAAATGACATTCTTTTCGAAGGCAAACCCAAGCTTTTAAAAAAAAATTTGATGAGAGCTCGTACAGTTAGATAAAAGGCTTGCACTGTAAATCGAATTCTTTCCTTACGCTTTGCTAATTGGTACGCTACGGCACACTCTGAAAGTTACAACGGAAAGTATCACTGTGAAAATCAGCCCGAGGACGGGGTTTGATTGAGACAAGACAAATGAATGAGTATGCGGCAACGGCTCCATTGTGAGAACAGTCAGGCTCATTCATGTATGATACACTAACCCCCGTATTCAGAAATGCAGCTTCAGTACAAGCCCATGCTTGACTTGATTTAAGTGACGCCTATCGTGAACGCGCCGAAGGAAACGCAGTGTGCGTCTTTATGCACGTTAACACCAGGCGTCATCTAAACCAAGTCAAGCATGGGCTTCGACTCAAGTTGCATTTCTGAATACGGGGGTAAGACTGCTTGTGCGTGTGAATGCGAAAGCGTTATAGTCACTTTGGTGAAATGCTTTCCTCCGCGCGTTTCTATACTCCGTTTCATACGTTAGGGCGGTATTCTGTAAGAATCCACCTAGTGAACTGTCCATTTCGGCCGCTGATTACTGGCTAGGGCCGCTCGTCTCCTCCTCGCTCGTACATCTGCATCCAATCAGCAGTGGCAGAAATGGAAAGTCTACTAGGTGGACTCTTACAGAGTACCCACCCCCCCTCTCACAGGTTCAACGCTGTGGAAGCTACGCGAGAAGTTCGGTGACGAAAATCTATCTATCCGCGCGTTCCATCCATGCTCTGCTGCGCGCCAAAGACGTACGCACGTGCACCCGAGGCTGGTGCGACGGGCTGCCAATAAGAAAACGAAAAAGAAACGCAACGAAAAAAGGAATTGATCTAAACGCATGAGATAGCCCTATACAACAGTTTGTTTGTTTCTAAGGATTAGAACTTTCCTGATTCTATACAGAGCCTGTAGGAAGAACAGCTTCGCAGAACTGCGATCAAGAACATCGAAATATTTCTAAGGGCGGCCGCATCCATTGTGGGTGTGTTTAGTCTCCTCAGTGTTGCACCTGATGTCTGAAACAGAGTATAGATCAAGACCTAGTATAGGTCTGTTGTTGGTAGAGGAAAGGAATCTCATTCAGCCTCCACACCCGGTCTCACGGAGCAGTGACAAGAAACGCTATACAGTGAACATTGCGTTCTCACAGCGGGTATCTTTCACAACACTCAACCTACGAGGGCTCTGGGATTCCGGTCCCGACAAAAGCAGTTGCAGCTACGGTGACTGTTATCCAGCAAACGACTCGACTTGGTTGCCTTTCATGAGACAAAGATCGAAAGTGACGAGGACACTGCATGGGCCTCAGAGCTCTTTTTGTCCGAGTGCAATGTTTGTCTGTCGCATGCTGTCGAGCTTTCGGCAGATTGCCGTTTTGTTTCTGCGGAAGACTCTGCCGCATACCGCCTTCACTTACAGTGTAGACTTTGAAAGGCAGTTGATATGTTGCAACATCTTGTTCCGTCATGTGCCATGACATATCGTTAACATTTATGCATTCAATGAGTCCACAAAACGAATCGCCTTATTTGAAACTGTGCTTTATTTGGATTGTGACCATAGTGTCGTTCTCTTAGGAGGCTTAAATTGCGTATGCGACGTGAATGACCGTTCATTACATATATCCCCCTTAGGGACAAAAGTATTAAAGTGCTATCTAACATCACTGAAAATGCGGGGCTCATAGATATAGGAGCACCGGGGCAAATATCTTGATAACATACGCAGGTTTTGACTTCTCCTTTCAAGTTCTTGTTGTGATGGAAGATGTTTCCGTGACGTTCATCTTGTATGTATGCTCTTTGACTTGATTGAGTATGACAACCTGGTGTTCATATTGCTACGGAATAGTATTACCGATGACGAAGAGGCGAGCAGTACGAAGACGACGACGACGATTAGATGCTAGCGCGGGTTGTTGCCTCTTGGCCTAGCGCAGCGTATTTTCCTTGTAAATATATTTGTACATAGCTTTTCCTCTGCGTCATCCTACGTAACATATCTGGTGGAGGTGGACGTTCCCTGTACCTCGTCACGGAGCTTTGCAGTGGACGGTACGTCGAGCCTTCCTTCATGGCTCCCGGCGACGACAACCCGACTCCGCCGGCTCCGACACCTGCTGCCCCTTCGACGACCTACATCACTCTCCCCGCTACTCGTGATCCTGGCGTATTCTCGGGCAAAGATGGGGACGACGTCGACGACTGGATCAGCCTGTACGAACACGTCAGCCGCAATAACCGGTGGGACCCTACTATCATGCTCGCCAACGTAGTCTTTTACCTCGGTGGCACACCTCGAGTTTGGTTTCGGACGCACGAAGAGGAGCTCACCAGTTGGGATTTGTTCAAGCAAAAGCTCCGAGACTTGTTCGGCAACCCCTACGGTCACAAACTTGCCGCGCAGAAGGCGCTTTCCGGCCGTGTGCAGACGTCAACAGAGCCCTATGTCACGTACATTCAGGACGTCCTGGCTTTGTGCCGGAAAGTTCATGCACACATGCCTGAGTCAGACAAGGTATCCCACATCCTCAAAGGCATTGCCGATGACGCCTTCAACTTGCTCGTGTTCAACAACGTCGCGACGGTGGATGCTGTTATCAAAGAGTGCCGCCGCCTGGAACTCGCTAAAAGCAGACGTATCGGTCAGCAGTTTGCCCGTTTGCCCAACACCCCAGCGAATTCTTCCTGTGCCGACGCTCCTCGTCCCAACAACACCGGCGATATTACCAAGATCGTTCGGCGTGAGATTGAGGCCGCCTATCCGGCTGCCTTCGACTCCAGCCCCACCAACGCACCGGCAGTCACGGTTTCCCTGATCCAGGCAGTTGTCCGCCAGGAGTTCGAAAACATGGGCCTTCACACCATCTGCTCGGCCCATCACCCTGATACCCATCCGGCTTCTTCGATTCCGCCCCGTCCCGCATCGTCTTACCCACCACGTTTCCGCAACCCAGCTGAATGGCGCACTGCTGACGACAAGCCCATTTGTTTTCACTGCCGTCGCATCGGGCACATTTCTCGGCACTGTCGAAGTCGCTGGACTTCCCCGACCCGGTCTGCTTATACTGCCTATTTTCGCCCCTCGGGTGGCCCTTCTCGTCCTTATGCCGCACGCTCCGATAATGCCGCCACTGACTCTCCTGCGCCGAACCGCCCCTATTCTCGTTCACCTTCGCCCCAAGGACGACAATCTCGCTCTCCCCAGCCCCGTCGCTCCTTTTCGCCGACTCCCTTCGGACGCCGCTCCCAGCCGGAAAACTGAATGATGCAGCGCCTCGAGGTGACGCTGCATTGCTCCCTACGCCGCCAAATCCTCCACTGACGTTGCCCACTCATCTGAACCTTCTTGACGTGCAAGTCGACGGTGTTCCTGTATCTGCTCTTATAGACACTGGGGCGCATTTGTCGGTAATGAGTGCGGACTTTCGTACCCGCCTGAAAAAAATAATCACGCCCACCACGACGCTTGTTGTCCGTGTCGCCGATGGCGGAACAGCCCCCGTAATTGGTATGTGTGCCGCCCGCGTCTCCTTCGCCGATCGCTCAACAGTCGTGCTATTCACGGTCATCGCCCACTGTCCCCATGACATCATCCTCGGCTTAGACTTCCTCTCCGCACATTCTGCTCTAATTGATTGTTCCGCCAGTACTCTCCGCCTTAACCTGCCTGTTCTGGATCCCGCTGAGCCACACCCCAGTCGCCTCAGTTCCGTCGACTTTGTTCGCTTGCCACCTACGGCACTGACTTACGTGGACCTAGTGTCATCCCCACCAGTGCCCGACGGTCACTATATCGCGGCTCCTATACAAGACATCCTCCTTACACACGGGATCACGGTGCCTCATACCGTTTTATCTATTACGGCTAATTGCGTCTGCCTGCCCGTGGTCAATTTTGGCTTGACGACACAAGTGCTGCCACGCGGGATGTCTCTGGCCCAGCTTTGCTCATTCGAAGATCACTCAATAGCATCTATTGAGGTAGACAGCCATTCAGCCGATCCTCCTCTACCATCTCAGTCGACAACTTGCACCATCGCCGACTTACAGAAAATGATTGCGCCCGACATGCCGTCCGAGCACGCTCGTGAGCTCTACCGCGTTCTGTTTTCCTACAACGATATTTTTGACTTTCACTATCGTCCTTTGGCCCAAACTACAACTGTTAAACATCGCATTAATACCGGCGATGCCCCTCCTATTCATCGCCGCCCGTATCGAGTGTCACCGGTTGAGCGTCAAGTTATTCACGCTGAAGTTCGCAAAATGCTTGCCAATAACATCATAGAACCGTCATGTAGTCCATGGGCGTCACCGGTTGTACTGGTAAAAAAGAAGGATGGCTCATGGCGCTTTTGCGTGGATTATCGGCACCTTAACAGGGTTACCAAAAAGGACGTGTATCCCCTACCTCGGATCGATGACGCCCTTGACTGCCTCCATGGTGCTCGCTACTTCTCTTCTATTGACCTCCGCTCCGGCTACTGGCAGATTGCTGTGGATGATCTCGACCGCGAGAAGACTGCTTTTGTAACTCCGGACGGTCTTTATCAATTCAAAGTGATGCCTTTTGGTCTATGTAACGCTCCTGCCACTTTTGAACGCATGATGGACTCCCTTCTTCACGGTTTCAAATGGTCCATATGCCTGTGCTACTTGGACGACGTCATAGTATTCTCCCCAACGTTCGCTACGCACCTCGAGCGCCTCTCGGCAGTCCTGGACGTTTTTCGTCGCGCCGGTCTGCAACTGAACGCATCGAAGTGCCAATTCGGCCGTCGCCAGATTACCGTCCTTGGACATCTCGTTGACGCGAACGGAGTGCAACCGGACCCAGGCAAGATCCATGCTGTTACGCACTTTCCTGTTCCGAAGTGTGTCAAGGATGTGCGCAGCTTCATCGGCCTTTGTTCCTACTTCCGCCGTTTCGTGAAAAATTTCGCGGCCATCGCACGACCACTAACCGAGCTTTTGAAAAAAGACGCTCCTTTCCAGTGGGGCGATAACGAGGCCTCTGCATTCTCGCATCTAATCGACGTTCTCACAACGCCTCCCGTTCTGGCCCATTTCGATCCTTCTGCGCCTACCGAAGTTCGTACTGATGCCAGCGGTCACGGAATTGGCGCAGTACTGGCACAACGCCAGCGCGGCAACGACCGTGTTATCGCTTACGCCAGCAGGCTCCTCTCACCCGCGGAGCGCAACTATTCCATCACTGAGCGTGAGTGTCTGGCCCTAGTTTGGGCGGTTGCGAAGTTCCGCCCATACTTATATGGCCGACCCTTTTCCGTCATCACGGACCATCACGCGCTTTGTTGGTTATGCTCATTGAAAGACCCTTCAGGAAGACTTGGTCGCTGGGCCTTACGCCTCCAAGAATATTCGTTCTCTGTCACCTACAAATCTGGCCGACTACACAAGGACGCTGACTGCCTGTCTCGCTACCCGGTAGACGAGCCTGACGACGCCGACAGTAGTACCGCCGACGGCATTTTCTCTGTGTCTGCCTTCGCTAACATCGCCGATGAGCAGTACCGAGACCTATCGCTGCGAGTACTCATCGAGCGTCTGCGCTCTACACCTACCGACGCATCCGTTCGCCGATATGTCCTCCAGGGCGGCATTCTGTACCGAAGGAACTTCCTTCCTGACGGATCTGATCTTCTTCTTGTCGTGCCAAAACATCTACGACAGACTGTGCTCTTTGAGATGCATGACGCACCTACTGCAGGACATCTTGGCGTAACCCGCACGTACGACCGCGTCCGCCGCCGCTTCTATTGGCCTGGCCTCGCTCGCTCCGTCCGACAGTATGTTGCTGCCTGCGATACCTGCCAGCGTCGGAAAACACCTCAGGTGCTACCTGCCGGTCATCTCCAGCCGATCACTGTCCCTGTGGAACCGTTCTTTCGTGTTGGATTAGACCTCCTCGGTCCCTTTCCCACGTCATCCTCTGGAAACAAATGGGTAGCCGTCGCAACTGAATACGCCACCCGATACGCTATCACGCGGGCCCTCCCTACCAGTTGCGCCACTGACGTCGCGGACTTTCTCTTGCGTGACATTATCTTACTTCATGGCGCCCCGCGACAGCTGCTCACTGACCATGGTCGTAACTTCCTCTCGAAAGTTATCGCCGACATTGTACGTTCCTGCTCCACTCAACACAAGCTGACTACCTCATACCATCCTCAAACCAATGGCCTGACAGAGCGGTTAAACCGTACTCTTACCGATATGCTGTCAAAGTACGCTTCCAAGGACCACCGCGACTGGGACATTGCCCTTCCTTACGTCACATTCGCTTATAATTCTTCCCGGCACGACACCGCCGGATTTTCTCCCTTTTATCTGCTCTACGGTCGCGAACCGACCTTGCCCCTTGACACGGCACTTCCTCCTGCTTCGATCTCAACAAGCGAGTATGCGCGCGACGCCATCGCTCTCGCCGACCATGCACGCCAGCTTGCCCGTGCTCGACTGACGGACTCGCAAACCACTCAGCAGCGTCAGTACAACGCCCGCCACCGTGACGTACAGTTTTCGCCTGGTGCGCTCGTGCTCCTCTGGTCGCCCTCCCGTCACGTCGGACTTTCAGAGAAGCTCCTTTCGCGATACACAGGGCCCTACCGCGTGCTGCGCCAGGTGACGCCTGTGACGTACGAAATTGCCCCTGTGAGCTCAACCTCGTCATCTACTGTGGCACCTAGTGATGTTGTGCACGTCAGTAGGCTCAAGGCCTACTACACTGTTTCCAAGTCCGGCCTTTAGTCGCTCCGGGACGGCGCTTTTGCCGCCGGGGGTAGTGCTACGGAATAGTATTACCGATGACGAAGAGGCGAGCAGTACGAAGACGACGACGACGATTAGATGCTAGCGCGGGCTGTTGCCTCTTGGCCTAGCGCAGCGTATTTTCCTTGTAAATATATTTGTACATAGCTTTTCCTCTGCGTCATCCTACCTAACAATATAATTGTAAATAGTTTCTATACACACAAAATTTCATTCGTTCTAATAAATACCATGTTTCAAAAAAAATAATGAAGCATTAATTGCCGTGGCCTCGGGGAAGCGTGCTCGTCTCGAACCCCGGAGGTCCGGCTTCGATTCCCACCCAAACCTAAATTTCCCAAATTTCATTCTTAAAGCCGTTAATTAACTTCGTTTGCAATGTTGCTACCTGAGAAATATGACGTCAATCCGAGCATTTCGTGAGCTGTTTTTACGTTTTGCTCCGTCCGCCATTCTTGAAAACCATCTTTCGGTCCCGCCGACAGATTTTCGCGTTATGGGGCATTTAATGCATTCGCATTAATGAGACTGCACAATACGCAGGAGAGAGAGCGCTCGTGTTTCTCCCTGTTTTCTCTCTCTCATTTGTGACAGCAACTATATGCGCACACCAAGCTAATTTTTGCCGTTGGCGCCGCCGTGGGCTTCTGCATACATACTTAGGTACATTTGCACTCAGCATGAGCCTGTTTATGTGCACTGCTGGATGAAGGCATCTTCTTGCAATCTCGAATGACCAGTGTTTTGCGCCAACCGATTCCAACTTAATTGCGCCTGCAAATTTCCTAATTTGATAACCCGACCTAGTTTGTAGCCGCCCTCGACTGCGCTCCCCTTCTCTTGGCACCTATTCTGCAACCCTAATGGTCCACCGGTTATATAACCGGTTATCTAACATCCACCGGTTATCTAACGTCAGACAAAGCTTTGCTTACATCGACTCCCACAGTGCGTGGAATCTGCATATTATTTCTTTCTCTTCATGTCAGTTAAGAAATTGGCTATCCGCGTTTGGTCTGTAATCCACGCCGCTCTCTTCCTGTCTTTTAACGTTACACCTAACATTTTTCGCTCCATCGCTCTTTGCGTGGTATATATTTGTTTTCGAGCTTCTTTGTCACCCTCCAAATTCCTGCCCTATATGTTAGCACCACTGCACCATAAATTGGTAATGGCGCTTTGCACTCGGAATGTCACATTGAAAAATACCCTTCGGAAAATCAGTCCGAGGACGCGGTTTACTTGAGACAGCATGCAGGCATGAGATGTGAAGCCTTGGCTCCAACGACACCAACCGCGCGCCATAGACTTCGAGGTGGTGCATTTTCTATAGACGGTCACTCCCAGAACGCCGTGAGTCAGCAAAAAAGCGGGATAGGACCTAGCGGTGCCGCTCAGCGCCACCTAGAGGGAAAAAATGTGCTTTAGTTGGCTGTGTGCTGGTTTTCGCGCTCTACAGGACCCAGTTGTCCTCAAGTTAGAGGCGGACTATTATATGTGAAGACAAAATTTTATGCACGCACTATATGGGCAACCCAGTTTTATTCTATCAAAATTGAAATCATCGAACGGAAGGAACAACAGTATATTGCGAAATTTCTTGTGAAACTGGACAAGAACGGTGCCGAAATTGATCAAAAAGTCGCATAAGGACTATGTAAAGGATCCCTTCAAGGCATAAAGGAAAGAACTCTGTCACGAAACCCGTAGGATCTTCGTTCGTCCTAAGTGGATATATATATTACAGTCACCGGCTACGATTCGTAAATTGCAATATGTGCTGTAAAGTAATTAATGAAGAAGTTAATTGGTGAGATTTTTCTGGTCGATTATGCATTTTGATTTCTCATGCGTGTAAATGTGCGCCGCACAGGGTAATCTATAGCTTGAGGACTGCAATTATGCTAGCTGCCATAGGCGATTTTTAAAAGAAGTCTGTAAAAAAAAAGAAAGCACCCCGTACAACTTTTTTCTGTTCATGCAATCAATTCGTGCAACTTGGTGGAATTTTTCCTTTCAAATATTTCGAGGAACATCAAACACTGTGCCAATCACACATCCTGATTCGCTTTCACAGTATTCGTTCAGTCGAAGTTTGACTTCTTCCTGAAACAAATACTTAAAATCAGTTGGTTCTCTTGAGGTACCTGTTATTCTGCCTACATTATCATCTGATTTAAAACATCCCAAAGCTTCACACCGATCAAAGGCGCGTTCAAAATGCATTCTTCGCTGGAGATCAGCGTCCTGGAGCCTCTGTTTTCCTCCCCCTCTTTTCTATGTAGTGCGTCCTTTTTTTTTTATTGGATGAAGCATGCGTAAACTATCTCACTCAGAACGACGGTTATAGTATTGAAGTGCATGCCCGTAGAAGCAATTCAAAAAAGACATTGAAAGAAGGAAAGTTTCACTGGCTTCTCCCATTGTTTCTGCAACGAATGAACTGCTGCAGGAAACGAGTACCCAGATCTCGCACTAGTTTTTCTGGCCGATGCCCGCTTCTTGGAAACCGTTACTTCGGACCTCAATTCCGAAGCGCCTCCCGTTTTTTTCTAGTTTGCAAAATGCTGGAACGTTTGGGCCAAATAGTGGCGCAAGAATCGCATAACTTCTTCAAAGGTCTCTGCGTGAAAAATGAGAACTCGTTTCCTCGAAAGCTAAAAACATGGTGCCTAGCTCACTTCTTCGTGCTTTATTTTTGCGCCTATACTCAAAGAAGTATAGACGCACCGATTCACTGAAGAGAGGCGCACTGAACATACGGCATACGTTTGCAAAAACAATCTGGCACAATAGCTTCTTGACGAACGACACCCAATTCAGGATTTGCTTTCTTCTTTTCTTTCTTTTCCTTTCTTTCTTTCTTTCTTTCTTTTTTCTGTATTTTGCTCTCCTTTCTTTCCTTTTTCTTCTTTTCTTTCTTTCTTCTGTTTTGTTGCGGTGCCGCATCTCTTTGTTGACATCGCCAGTTTTACATCTTTACAATCTCTAAAACTATGATAATACAGTTTCATCTTCGCCATGGCAAATGGAAGCTACCAGCGACGGAAGCTTGGAAACAAATTGTAATTTTCAGTGTGTGTGCGTGTGCGTGTGTTTGTGTGTGTGTGTATGTGTGTGCGTGTGTGTGAATGTGGTGAAATGCGCCTAATCATACGTATTCAGCAATAAACAAACCGCAAAGCGACTAGTCTTAACGAAAGACAACACCACATTCTCCAAATCCCGGCACCGACTAACCCGGCTCGAGGGGCTCAACTTATGGAGTCAGCTTAGTCAGTTATACGCTGCTACAATCGCAGATGCAATCTCAGACATAAGTATCGAAATTTTATACTGTACGCATTTTATATTGTAGCAGTAAGTTTTTAGTCCAGATTTTCATATTGTTAAGAGGCGAACACAAACAGAGAGAGACATTCTGCCTGGAGCAGAAGACGAAGAAGACGGCTCTGTCCGGTCTGCAGCCTGCTGCGTTGCTGCTGTGTACCTTAGTGTAAACACATTGTAACTAGTCACGCCTCATCTCGTTTTACGTAACATCATTGTGGTGGAGGTGGTGGTTGTTTCGTGTACCCATCACGGAGCTCCGTAACGGCCGCCTCATCACGATTCGGATCATGTCATTGGGTGCCTAAACCTACGCTACAGAAAAAAAGTTACCATAGCGATTTTTTTTTTAATTTTGGCTCCTTTATTCAGTCTTTTTTTCTCCTTCACGCTTCCTACATACAGCGCTTAATTTAATGGCGTTTAAAGTCAAAGATTCACAGTATCAGCGAAATAAAGAATAAATAAAATAAAACTAAAATTATTACTTAATAGATGTCAATTAAAGGAAACAATTTTTTTGTTTTTTAAAAGACATTTATATGTAAAAACATCAAAAGTCCCATTATGCTTGACTGGCAGTATCTGGTAAACAGGAAAAAACTACAGAAGCATATTGCAGGGAAATTTTTACGACGCCGGCTGTTGAACACAAAATGAGTAAATGAAAATAAATATGCAAATAAAAGTAAGTATGGAAACATATTCAAAAGATGAAGAGATAAAAATAGATGCGGTTTGCTTAAAGAAGCCTATTAAATTTCGCGTCCTTCGCTTCTGAGAGGTGTCTTTTCTAACAACCTCTCCGTTATCGCATTTTTACCAGCTACAGCTTCTTGGATCTTGGCGTAACGCATCAACAGCGCGTGCTGCTTTAAGGAATTTCGCAGAATTCTTATGAAATAGTGATAGGGTGTCTAATTAATGATATATAGGGAACGTTAGCCTTCTTTTTTTACATTCTGTGAACTAAAATAAAATTTTGGGGTTTTAGGTGCCAAAATCACGTTATGTCAATGCCCACCATGGTGCACGACTCCAGATTAATTTTGATCACCTGGAGTTCTTTAAACTGCCCGTAAATCTAAATGAACGAGCGCTTTCGTTTTTCGCCCTCATCCAAATTCTGCCGCCGTCGCCGGAATCGAATCCTACAATCCGGACCTCAGTATATATATATATATATATATATATATATATATATATATATATATATATATATATATATATATATATATATATATATATATATATATATATATATATATATATATATATATATATATATATATATATATATATATATATATATATAAACAGCGAGAAAGTCAAGCACAGCGTACTGCCCAATCTTCGAAGAACACCCACATAGAGTGCGTGAGTTCCCAGCATAACTTCCGCGATACTAACAGTGAAACTTACGGAACCATGACGCAAACGTTGAAGCCGCGTGTCGGTGAAATGAAAGGTATAACCCAGCAAAGGCATCACCAAACCACGCATCTAGATATCCAACCTGTACGCCATGTTCCTCTGCCGGAACATTTATTGCCTGGCGCGGCCAATTAAGTGCGACGACTAGCACTTTAATTAGGCTTTTCCTCGCTGCCCGAGTGACGCAACTAAAGCTGCAGTAATTGCACTGTCTAACCAGAGAAAAAACGTAAAGAAAAAAATACAAAACAAAACGAAAAACACTGAAAAAAAGAAAGGCCAGTCAGCACACAGTGGCGTGATTTCAGCGATATAGACTCACCGGGCAGTAAATCAGAGCCGGCGTATAGTTGCAAGGGCCTTTGTTTGCTTAATGGTTTCGTTTTTGGTTTTCTCGTATCTTGGTTCACTTTGGTAGTAAACGCTACGTGAGCTGCCATTGGTGTTCATTATTAATTCACATTACAGAAGTAATCAGCAACTTTGCAGCCGAGTGGGAGTATATGTTCCGTGGGGGAAAGAGATCGCCATTTCTCCGGTTTTATGTCTAACTTTTTTTTTTCGCACCGAGAAGGGTTTTCTTTTCTGCCACATATTTTATGTATGTTTGTTTGTTACTACGTTCTTTTATGGGCGAACAATGAGGTAGGGGGTGAAAGGGAGCGATTTCTTCATAATGCCCTTGCTGTCGTTAATGTCGGCGCAAAACAGCGTTTAACTCTTTGGTAATCTTGATTTGATTAGTGAAATATTGGAAGGTGAAACTGGTATCTGTAGAAGAAGCCTATTACGCCCACTTATTTACGCCATCCAATAATCAGTTATGGTCTCTCGGTACTCTCTAAAATTACGCATGTAACATCAATACGCTGTGTAGTAGGAATATCACTGCAATTTGTTTTCTCTCTCTCTTTTTTTTTGTTCAATGTGGCCGCCTTTCATACTGGAAGGCATAATTTTTCACTTAGAAAACATGCCGCGTAATAAATGTCTTTAGGCGACGCGTTTGAGTTGATTTCGTTACGCTGCCTTTCTGATTGATAGACTTTCGCTTCATGCGTCAACCGATGAAAGAGTTTTGCTGGGCACATATGCTAATCATGACAATGAATAAACGAACCCTCTCGCACCCTTGTCCTTAGCTAGTTACTCGTCAAAGGTAAATGGTTACTACATTATTATTACTTCTCTAAAGTCTAGCAGCTGCTAGGAATACTGGGTTTGGCTAGAAACATTTGTTATGCATACGTATAGTAGGTATGCCGAATTAAAAATGATCACCAGAAGCTCACCGCATCCCTTTAGGTGCCCGTTTAGGTGAACAGAAGTATGTACTTAGGTGGTTATACAAAGGAAGAAGACCGCGGTCACATTACATTGATTGTATTTATTTATTTATTTATTTATTTATTTATTTATTTATTTATTATACTGCCAAAAAGCTGTCACCGCAATCTCCACATTCTTGGACTGTTGGACAATCTTGGAACGGGGATGTGAGGTCAAGGGAATCCTTACATACATTAACACAATTACAATACTATAAGAGTTAGGCATTTGCTTCAGTGCGTGTAGTAGTGTGCGTATGTACGTATGTAATTTTTCTTGTTTCATCCCTCACCCTCTCACCTGGGGTAGAAAGAGGGGTGGTAGAGGGAGGAAGTTCGTCTCTAAGTGTCCGCTTGGTGGACTATTTCGACCGCCACTGCTGGCTGCAGTTGTACGAGTAAAGAGGAGATAGGCTGAGGGCGCCTGCCTCCATCTCGCTGCTACAACATCCCAGCTAATCGGCACTGTAGCAGCAGCCAAAATGGACTAATAAATATAGTTCTTGTGTAATTGTACACTAGGTGGACACTTGCAAAAACGATGGAGGACGCTTAAGCTTCGCCGTTAAGAGTGGAACGCGATAGAATTCAAAGATTCCTGACAGCTTCTCATGCTGCCCGGCAACTGGAGCGTATGTCACCGTAATGTTTACCGGGAAACGCTGGCCGCGAACGTATAGTGAGATTACAATCCCACGGTATCATGTCTGTAGGTTGCGTGTAAGCCTTACTTCACGGTTTTTCTACATATTTTAGCTTGAGAAATTCAATTAGTTCCTTGCGCCACATGGCGGGCCTGGGTATGGCTGGTCCGAAAACTTGCCTTAACGACGCCTGACGCTGGGCGGCGAGAAGCCGACACCGCATTTTGTGCAACACGGGGTCCTTTACTCCTGCAGTAGTATGCGATGCTTGTCACTAGGCCAAGCTCTTCCGATATGAATAAACTTCCCGTATCTCTTTCTCGAGCCACCGTAGTTGCTTAGTGGCTATGGTGCTGGGCTGCTGAGCACGAGGTCGCGGGGTCGAATGCCGGCCATGGCGGCTGCATTTCAATGGGGGCGAAATGCGAAAACAGCCGAGTACTTACATTTAGGTGCAGGTTAAGGAACGCCAGGTAGTCGAAATCTCCGGCGTCACCCACTACGGCGTGCCTCATAATCATATCGTGGTTTTGGCACTTAAAACTCTATAATTTAATTTTAAATACTATCTTTTTCTCTCTGAATCCTTACAGATAACTCCCACAATCATCTAGGTTTTCATGCAGCAGTTGTTACTACAGGTATGCAAAAAAAAAGATACGCATTTAATTATAGTGGGCGATAATAGAAGCCGTGCGCACGCAACCTGCTGCTTATTTCGCTTTTATTTTTAGTTTTACCACACTGCTGCAGCGAAAAGGCTGGCCACTTCGACGAAAAAAACAAGGAAGCATTGTTCTCTCCAGAGTCATTCCTTTCGTTCTTATAACTAAGACACCGGCAGAAAGCAGGAAGCAGGTTCGAACAGCTTCAATGTATTCTAGCAGAAGCACCTTTTCCCTTCGTTTGTGTAGATCTTGTTTGTCCTCGTGTCGTACCCTTGTTAATCTTTTCGTTACTGCGACACTCTTAATCCTCTGAACAGGAACTACGTCGCTAGAATGAAGACACATAGAAGAAGAAAAGAACAGCCCAGCGATCAGGCACAGAACGTGGGGAAACAGACAATAAGGATAAAGAAAACATAATAACGAAGGGCCAGCATTAGGGAACAGACACAGAATCGCCATCAAGTGACACTAACGAAGAGGGGAGCTTCCGACAAAGCCCAGGTCTGAAGGGCCTAACCTTTTGTCGTCGTCGTGCCTTAATCTCGTTTTCACTTCCGCTGAGCACCTCCGGAGTCGGAAGCGCAAACAACGAGAATGGCGGCGCGCTGAAACAATGCATTTGGGCATTGCCTTTCTTTGTTGCTATTTTTTCTTCAAAGCACAGTTGAATAATAATCGTAAGGAATGCAGGAATGAAAAGAACGAAATGGTGATCAGTCAGCTTAGTCATCGATCATTGAATAAAGTTTCGAATCACGAAATAGAAGCATTCAGACTTCTGCGTTTATTTGACTCTTTCTCTGTGCATCTATTTGATTATATTCTTAACCCTTTAATAACGACACTAAAAAAAGATTTTCTATCTATAGATTGGCAAAGCACATCAAGAATAAGCCTAATAAACGTTAAGAAACAAATACGTTGCGAAAGCTTTTTCAGGAATATAGGGTAAACACCAGGCAGAAAACGGGAAATCGTCTTCGTTTGTCATTTGTATAGACAGCTCTCATCATATGTCGACCATAGGTGCACATTTCACTTTCTTCGCATCACGTGTCTTACACCACTGTAACCAGAGTTCTTGCCAGCGGTTCGTCTCCTCTGACTGTGTTTGGTTTGGTTCGGTGCCTACGGATATGGCTCGACCCACTACGGGGCCAATTAATTGGGCGGCAGTGGGCAAAAAGGGAAGAATAGTTGCTTTCAAATGAAAGCATGTCCCATGCCAGACTTCTGTCTCGTTCTGTGCTCCTGCTCTAAGGCAACAAATGACTCTTACAGCCTGTCATTCAGTGTCGGCCGAATACATTTAGCCAGAAACTTTGTACTCAATATTGAAACTCGCGAAGTAAAAAAAAATATTTTTCTCCTATGTTGTTTGTAAGCAACATTAGAGACAACATAGGAGAATTTTTTTGCTCCTATGTTGTCTCTAAGCAACACTCGTCAATGAAGGGTTAACTTACACATTCGCCACAGGGCTGGCACAATCTTGGCGGGGCTGGTCACACAACTAAATCCAAATTGCAGTAGTCGCCAATTCGATAAAAGCTAAATTGTTGTAATTTTTTTTTATGTCGCAAGCTGTGTGTGTGAGTGCATAAGTGTGTACGTGTGCTATTACCACACGGGCAATTCAGATTCTCGTGGGTGCTCTGTACCGCGCATATTGTCATCTGACTAAAAAGGAAAGCCTGCTCAAATAGAGTAATACTGAAATATCAGCATACTGGCAAAGAAATATTCCATAGCTTGTGCAATGAGGAGAAATTCACTGTTTTATCTCTTATATTTCGTTATTTTTTTATTCTGCATCGAGACCGGCAATAAAAAAAGAAAACTTGCCCACGTGGCATTTCTATCGTATTCATTTCTTGCGCCTTGTTTGTTGTTTTTTTGTATTTCATTAACCTGGCCACTGTTCTCAACTTGCGCATTGAGCGCACTTCGCAACCTGTCTCCGTAAAACTTTTCACTCAGACTTCACAGTGTGCCCTGACTAAATTTTTCATTTCACTTTTGCCGCACCCTTGAAACGGCTAGGTTCTTTGCTAAGCGCTATGGATTATTTTGAGGAAACGTGTAAAACATTTTCAAGTAAAAAAATTACAGCAGACCCAATGCGACTGCTGGAATCAACGTACAAGTGAAGTCTTTTACTGAAAAAAACTCAAATTAAATTCCATGCGTACACACATAGGATCCATGCAAATTTATGCAGATCCAACGCAAAAGTCAAAATCTACAGGACGCAAAACGTTCATGGGATGATTAACTAAATGCTATATAACTGAATTCAGTGGATACGATTGTCTTCGTTTTATTGCGATGCAACGAGTAATCTGATATGATATATATTTTTATGCATCCCGAAGGTACCAACTTGAATATCGTATACTATGTATGTTTATGCACTGCACCTTTCACAACTCATGCCAAAATGCAAACACCAGTTTATGCAGATGTGCAATGTCAGAAATTAACTAAGAAATGTCACGAGATCGAAGGCGTAGTTTGATGTTTGTCGAGGTAGGAATTGTCAGGGGAGGCGTAGGCAGAGACATGCAAAACATATATAATGCTGCGGCTTAGGGTGGCGTTAGGGCAGGAAACCCACCGAGCCCACCAAGTGCTACGTAAGGTTGCAGAAAATGAAGGAAAATGGGTGTATTAACTTAGTTACACGGCTCCAGTTACGGAAGCCTGCTCAATGCAGGAACAAGTTGAACGTCCGGGTTCACATGAACACCTTCTGTGCCGCTGCTCGAAAAGTCTCCGCTTCTAAAACCGTCGTCTTCCCTGGGCGAGTCGACTAGGGAATCTGAACACTGTCCAGCAGCAAATCACCACCGTCGACTCCGTTGCGATACCACCCCAATACTCGCAACATTCCGCAGTAACTCCGCCCCTGAATTCTGATTGTATGGATATACGGCACGATCGCAACCTGAGATTCCAGGGTCGTCTTCGTTGTTTGGTAGCATCGGATGATCCACCCCCCACTCTTCGTCCTTAGTTCAGGTTATTAGGTGATGGCAGGGATGGTGGACCCGTCTAGAGTCGGTGTCCACGCTGCGCTGTCCTCGGGATGGGCGCTGACGGATGGGTGGTGGTTTGCCGCGGGGCAAACGTCTAATCCAGATCGCCTTTGTTGTTTGGTAGCATTGGATGGGGCCCCCCTTTGATCTTTAGCTCAGACGGCCAAGTAAAGGGGGGGGGGGGGGCGGGGTTGTTTCCTTTTTTGGTACCCTTCAAGAGTCGGTGCCCACGCTGCGTTGACGTCTGGATAGGCTCTGATGGATGTGTGGGCGTTTGCGTGGTGGCAAACGGCCAATTAAAGCCTTTGGGATGTTGAGACGTAACAATGTGCACGCCATTTGAGGCTTTCATATCCCCATCTGTCATAGTGGCACATACCAAATGGCACATAACCAGTGGCGCATACCCAGTGGTGCAAACCCAGCTGGCCCAAGAAAGGGGGAGGCCAAATGTAAATAAATGTAATAAAATCAAAGAAGCCGTTGAAAAGCACGTTTTTATATTAAGATGTCTATGCGCATTGGGGATACCTTCGAGCCGATAATATACTTGCAGGTTTTACGCAGTAGTAAGTTCTCTGAAACTGCAGAACGTAGGTGTGCCCACTAGCGGAACCTTGTTGGTCGACACTTTGTGCTATATCTCGGGGTTTTTTAACGTGCTCATAAACCACAGTACACGATAGCGTCTTTTGCATTTCGCTCGCATCAAAATGGGCCTGCCATGGCAGGGATCGAACCTGCGACTTCGAATTGAGCAGTGCAACACCACAGGCTATAGACGAGAATCTCAACGAGCGCAGCGCTCCTTTACGCGTTTTGTTGAAACTCATTGGTTGACTGAACACCGCCGCAGCAGCCGCCTGCGCGACGATCTCAATTTACTCCCACCGGAAGACAGCCGGTTTCGCCATCACGTATCGATGTGGTCATAACCTTAAACCTGTAACCTGTAATGTAACCTGTAACCTGTGATGTGATCATAACCTGTAAACAACGTTACGGGTTTGGCAGATTCTCTTTGTTTAGTTCGAATGAGATACCGCAATCGAACGCGATGTTACGGTATGTTCAGCTCTCTAGTGGCTGAGTCTGTTCAGAACTGCGGGCGCATTCCTGAAGTCGGGCACATAAGACATCGTGTAATTACGCTTGTGTGTCATTCCGAAAATGCCTGACATTAGCAAGGGCCAGCGCCATGTCCTTTCTAACATATGCAAAACAATTCTGCAACGTGCGAAGGAAATGCAGTGCGAGTATTTATTCACCTCCGCGTTCACCGAACTCGACTTTGAGGTTTGTTTACCGTGGCACGTTTGCATTTAATGCTTCCTTTACTTTGCTTTTCTTTCCTTCGTTTTTTTGTCTTTTATAAGCATTTCTTTCCAAAAAGAGAAGGCCGTCGACAGGAATTGGTGCTATGTTCTGCAGAGACGCTATCAATGGGTACAGGGCGTTCGTGCCTGTGGCTCTTCTTGAAAAAGAAAAAGACATGCTGAGGATTTGGGAGCTTCACTGAGCAAACATGAAGCTTCAATAGGAGACAATAAAAGCGACTTTCAAGCACTTCTGTGTTTATTTTCCGTTTTGGGAAAAAGAGAACCAGACGAAGAAAGAAAGAAAGAAAGAAAGAAAGAAAGAAAGAAAGAAAGAAAGAAAGAAAGAAAGAAAGAAAGAAAGAAAGAAAGAAAGAAAGAAAGAAAGAAAGAAAGAAAGAAAGAAAGAAAGAAAGAAAGAAAGAAAGAAAGAAATGCAGAGAGGAATGTGTGTTCCGGAGGAAATAAACCCTTTCTGTGAGTTCCGTCTCCATGAATTATTACCGCGGCCGCTTTTCATGGTCTTTCCAGTCAGATTTTGTTTTCTAAGCGACCACTATTATCGTGACATGTACATAGAATATCTATCCAATGTTTTAGATTCAGTTCCGCTATCAAAGAAGGCAATTCGAAGTACAACAACGAAATACCTGTTGTTTTGGCCCTTTTAGTTAATTCTTCTTTCTGCGGGCATTCCAGAATGTGAGCACTTTCTTGCGCACAAAATAATATGAGGTAACGTGGATGACCGCATACCGCTCCTCCTGATAGTGTTACAAAGAGAATAAAATATTAAAATACATTTTTTTTTCAGATGCTCTTTCTTACATTTATTTTGGAATTTTGGATCTATGAAAGCAAAATTTATTGTTAAAAATTGTTTATTATTATCCCTGTCGTTTATAGAGATGTCTTTGTTGTTTTTTGTTTGTTTTTTTCTCACGAAATAGACGGAAGAGCAATTATGGCCAGAAAAGTGGGCCCGGTGCGCTTTAACGGAGCTAGCCTGCAACGTTTTCTTTTGACTCAAAGTAAATGCAGAAAACTTGCTGCATATTTAGGCCCTAAGTTACAGCGTCCATTGATAGAAAGATTCTAGCGTAAAAAAAAAAAAGGAGGGACTTCAGTAGGTACTTTGTAACGTTCCTTTAGCTTCGCATTATTATATACAGGGTGCTTCAGCTAACTTTAGCTAGCGTTTAAAATATGCCAATGCACTCTAAGACGACGCGACCAAATGCATGTTGCTCACTTTTGTACGCAGTATGTCACGCTAATTTTTGTATTTTGCTCAATTAGATAATTAGTCAAGATTAATCAACCAGTTTCTTAAGCAACGAAGTTAGGCGAAAAATTCGAATTAGGAAGTTGTAGAACTCTTTGCGAAACGTCCGATTAGACATTTCCTAACTTTCTATCTATTAAGTATTAGTGTTTTTCAGCTTACTGCGGTTGCCTGCGAAATACAAAAAATACCACCTGACATACGTGCTTGCGCGCCGTGGTTGCGGCGCTCCCAAACTGTCAGAGTACAAACGAACATAGCATCTAGCAGGCTGTGCTGCCGCTTAAAGGGCGACAGGGCAGTGACTAAGGCGTTGGCTGTGCAATTTACGCCAGAGACGTGCTTCTCCCACGGTGGTTCGTGATTCCGATAAGCAGACGCAGCGGCAGCACAGCCGCCAAAAACTTTCCAAAAAAAAAATAACTTCCAAAAGCTTTCCAAAAACTGGACAATTGACCGCTTTCTGTGCAGGTGCTGCTGGAACACCGTCCCTATCTCCCGTCGGCCCATGAAGCGGTGAAGGCGCTTTTGTGCTTCTTAAGGACGATGGGCTTGTGCGAACATCTGTGACTATTATTGCAATTTCTGTAGCACCACACACGTCAGCGAATTCACCGCAATTTCCTACTTTCCTTCCCTCCTCTCTCTCTCTGTTATCTTTGTTTTCCCCCTTTCCCATTCCCCCGGTGTAGGGTAGCCAACCGGACCTTATTCTGGTTAACCTCCCTGCCTTCTACTTATCTCTTTCCCTCCTTCTCTTGAGTGCGGAACGCTTGGGAGCAGTGCAATCACGACGTGCAAACGGGCATGCCACGTGGTGCGTTTTTGTATTTCGCGGGCATCCGCAGTACGCTGAAAAGCACAAATGCTTCATGAATAGAAAGACAGAAACTGTTTTATTCGGACGTTTCCCAAAGCGCTCTGCAACTTTCTAATGTGAATTTTCTTCCTAGCTTCCTTGCTTCAGAGGTTTGTTGATGAATCTTGACCAATTATCTAATTAAGCAAAATACAAAAAACAGCGTGATACACTACATACAAAAGTGAGCAACATGCATTTGGTCGGGTCATCTTAGAGAGTATTGGCATATCTTTAAACTCTGGCTAAAGTTAGCTGAAACACCCTGTATAATCTGAAGTCTAATCATATAACTTTTTTTTTCAAATGCGGCGCATACAGTTAAACGCATTGGTATTATGATCAACGCCCATTTCCTTTTCTCTCTATTCCGTAGGATCAACCGCACGTGCTATGCGGTTTTAAGTGTAGTCTGAATAAAATTGGGAACACGTTTACGAACGTTTGCAACCACGTTCTGGTTGATCTCCCTGAATCTTCCATGTCACTTTTCTCTATCTCGGACAGTGTACGAACACCTTTTGGACGACTCCGAATGCTAGCTGCAGCGTAACTGGCCATAATGAAGATGAAAGCATGCAAAACGATGTGGTCGTACAAATCAACATGTTTGATGCTTCAGTGGTCTGTCAGCTCCTGTGAGGCCCTTCCCAGTTGGTACATGTGTTCTTTGTAGCATCAGGTGAATTGCAACCTAAATAAAACTTTATTATAGCTGTACTCTCACCCTCACCTAATAACACTTGTTACTGGTCTAGTCAATCCACTATGCTATAGGAACGATGCAGCTAAGCATACACAAGGACGAACAAACGGACGGACAGACAGACAAGCAAAATACGATGCGCAAATCTCTCTCTCGCTTCCCTTTTCTCGCCTGAACTTTTTCCACAATGTTGCGGCCACCTATGCAAAAAAAAAAAAGCGTGACGGTGTGGCGGACTTGCAAAGTCCACAGCTATATGAGCTATCTAACATCATATCACTGTCTCGGACTCGGTACTTGGCTTGATTGCATGGGGCGATGCGGGAGACAAACTCTGAGGGAAAAGTCTTTGCTTTCCCAATCCCGCGTTCTCATTTACACACCTGTTGGAAGGCTCTGTTCACATCCGAAATAGGAGCGCCCATCCCCCGAGGTTCGGAGCCTTGCGCTGTTCAGCTCCAACTTTTTCGGCTATCAGCCTGGCACCACGTTATTCGGTCGATCGCTTTCGCTCGGAGTTTGTCTTCGGTTTTGGCTTTCGTTCTTGCCTACTACTCTTTCTGTCCAACAATTTCGGTATTATCACTCTGAGACATCTCGATCTTTTTGGCTGGTGCGTACCGAACCAAAAACGAACAAAAAGTGACAAAGAAGGATGCGAAAGCGCGATATCTATTGCATCTACTACAATCTCTTTAGACGTATTACTACCGTCTCTTTAGACAATATATTTAGGCGGAAAGGAAATAGATGAATAGCGAGGCGGCACGGGTTTTGTGCGAGCGATGAAGACAGTGATAATCCTCGTGTGGTCTATGTATACCACCAAACATCGTTCTAAAGGCATGAAAATATTCTTGTAATGTAGGCGAACATTACACGGCTTTTTATAATACGCCGCTTGTCTTTTTGTTCTTTTTGATGTAAACGAAGTGTCAACACTTTGTGGGTCTCTATTGTACGGCTGCGTCTCGCATTCCAGCGCAAGCATGAGACTGTTCATACGTATATGTTCATGTGCCTGAAAAAGCTTAATGGAGGCAACGGTTACACAGTCGCCTTGATTTTTGGCAGCAACGACAACAATTTTACAGTAACGACAACCGCTCTCTATAATGTGTACGACAACCTATGCATGGTTTACGTACAAGCTCCGCTCTCTAAACCGCAGCAAATCTGCCCTCTTTGCCTCCGCGCTTAGAAACATAGTTTGCGACAGGCTCGGATATTGAAAGATTTCATTCATGCTGTGGTATCACGGAAATGAGCGAGATTTATTGACTGGCGCATATACGCGACTTGTCTTTGTGACAGCGGTTAATTTTCCACTGCATTCTCATGTTTTCACCCATTTTAGGCCCCGTGACTGCTTTCCTTCCTGCATATTTTTAAGATTTCATTGCGTTAGCACTAATTTATCATTCTGATAGCCCATACCCATAAAATGGATGTCCCATAAAATGAATGCCCCATAAAATGAATGCCCCATAAAATGGCTGCCGTACTAGGCAAAGATAGGCAAACACACGGGAAGGAAAAGGTAAGTTCATAGCGCCACAAAAGAATGTATTGCTTATACAACTTATAAGAATCTTGAAAAGACGTCATTCATTCCGGACGCGGGAAAAGTACAGGCATGAGCCTGATTAGCCATCTTTACAGGAAGTAGCTTACGCGTGTATTGATTTATGTCACTCACGTTTCTGCAGGAACGACCTCTGTTGGCCTACAACCGGATATGTTGGCATGGTCAGGCTGTCCCGACAAAATCGGCAAGGTACCAGAGTGGTCCGAAAGTAAGCGTGCTCCACCACCAATACTCTCGAGCGAAGACAAAGCGGAAGCATCCCAAGAGCTTGTTTACACTATGTGCACACAAAGACGCCGTTGCAATCATCGTTCACGCCGATCGATGCCGACGCGTCACCGTTCTGCGATCATTGGATTTGCGGCCGAGCAAGAAGACGAGACATAAGCATGGCGGTACAATTGGGGGAACCGATTGGGGCCGAGAAGGACAGTCGTATTATCGGAAGGTGGCTTGGCGAGCGTTCCAATCAAGAGGAAGTGTGTTAGAGGAACAAGGCAGGGAGGTCAGAAAACGGAAGCAGTTATCACGTGGTGCTCTCGGAGCTATGTTCTGAGAGAGAGAACGAGAGAGAGAGAGAGGGAGGGATAGATTAGATAGATAGATAGATAGATAGATAGATAGATAGATAGATAGATAGATAGATAGATAGATAGATAGATAGATAGATAGATAGATAGATAGATAGATAGATAGATAGATAGATAGATAGATAGATAGATAGATAGATAGATAGATAGATAGATAGATAGATAGATAGATAGATAGATAGATAGATAGATAGATAGATAGATAGATAGATAGATAGATAGATAGATAGATAGATAGATAGATAGATAGATAGATAGATAGATAGATAGTAGGAAACTATTTAAATCCAAAGAGAAAGTAATAGATTGGCTTCCCTGCACCGGCAGAAGAGAGCAAATGGACAGAAGTTGGAGAGACGCGCGGAGAACCTAGAGCGGGCCCACAATCCACCGGTAACACGCAGCATGGTCGTACAGTTTACCATGCAGGTCCGTAGACCAGAGAAGCAAAGAGGCCTAATTATATTCGACACTAATATTATCACAGATACGTACATGTCATTAATTCGAGCTCTTCTTGGAGAACCACATCAGTCACGCACTTATTTGGGGACTGGGATGAGTGTGGTGCGCAAAACAAAGTGCAGTGGATGACGAAAAGAAAAGAGGAGAGCAAAAAGTTTACGCGCGTACGTTAACCCTGCGCTATATAGGCAAAACAAGACGGTGTCGAAGACCGTCAAGCACGAGAACACTCGGCGCAAGTAAGAAACAAAGGAAATATGAACCAATCATCGGAATACACGGAGCTTCCAAGAACCAATAACTGGAAAACACGGAGCTCCGAAGATAATCAATCCTGGAGAAACACAAGAGCAGAAGGAAAAGCGCAACGCGGGGTTGGAAGGAGAGTCGCTGGGAAACCACGGGAGGAGGTCGGCCAATGGACCGGGCATTGAAGACGTGCTGTCTGATTGCGAGCCATCGAGCATCCACCCGACCGGAGCGACCAGACCGTGAACGACAGGGTCTGTGGACTCCAGTGCTCCTGGCCAGAAAAGGAAAGCGGTTGGGCTACAGGCTCGAGCTAGCCGAAGGCTGCCCGGCTGGTACGTCACTTATCTCTGTCGAATCCTCTCCCCCCACTTTGATACGTTACCTGATTCTCCTCAACCGGCTGGACACTACCTCGAGCCCGTTATCTGCGCCCCGTCACTCGACACCACCGTTGCTTTGGTGAGAACTCCACCGTCTACTTCACTGCCTCGCCCGCCGTCAGTCACTGGGGAAAATTTCCTTTGACGATGCCGCGCGGTCGCGCTCGCGATGCGCTGTGCCACTATTTTGTTTGTTTGTCAAGTTTTAGATATGTGCTGCAATCGCCTCTTACTCTTACTATTTTCATTAAGTGTTTATTAACTATGTTTTCATCTTGGTATATTAAATGTATCGTGTCTTTTATTTTTTTATGGTTTTGTCCTTGATTTGGTATTGTGGGGTTCTGCCTCAGGGACCCGTTCGACATCCTAAAGAAAGAACCTGAATCACAAAACCATCCAAGGCACTTGGTTTCGCGCACTTCACTCATTACAGGGACCATGGCTCTGAAGAGATGCCCCTGGACGATTCACAGGGAATAATAATAAGAGAGGTGAGATAGATATATTGGAAACACACAAAAAATCTAGCTTCGCAGGATTTATCTAAACGAAAGCGTGGTGGTGGTGGTGGTGGTGGTGAATTGTATAGCAACAGGCGGGTTTAGCCTGGCGAACAAGGCCGGCAATTGCTCCGCCCGAGCGTCTCGCACAATACCGCTGAAGGGTTTCACCATATGTCCATCAGACCGGTCTCCCTTAAAAAGTCGATGAGGAGACGTGAAGTTTCTTTGCGGGCTATAACTGATCCCTCAGGATATATAAGGTATTGCAGGCGTGCATGCGGAAGGTCCTTGTTTTGCAGATTTTTCAGGAGAGTGTCTCTTTCATCTTGGAATTGCTGGCAGGACCACAAAAAGTGCTCAATGTCTCCTGTCTCGTTGCATGCCGTACAGTTCGGAGAATTGATTCGCCCCGTTTTAAATAACCAGGCCGGTGTATAAGCAGATCCTGTCCTTATTCTATATAGAAGTGTGGCTTCCTCTCGGTGCAATCTCTTGGTTACGCAGGGCATATGCGGTGGAATCCAAAGCGACGCAAAGTGATTTCGAACGTCAGATTTTTGCACTTGATTACTTTTTGGAGCCTTGATTTTGGGAGGATGGTAGAGTGCTGCGTATGCAAGCGCATCAGCTTTTTCGTTTCCTGAGATGCCAATGTGGGAAGGAATCCACTGAAACTTTACGGTGAAGCCTTTGTTGTTGAGTTCTCTCACGATGGCTAGTGATTTGCGTGGGAACTTGAGGGATGGCAAACCACGGTATATTTGCTCTAATGCGGCCTTTGAGTCCGTAAGGACCACCACATTCTGTGGAGGCAAAGTCTTTAGTTTGCGCAGAGCAGAAGCGATTGCTACGCCTTCCACAACTGTCGACGAGGCTATACAGTCCAGACGGCCAGACCACGTATATCCTAGAGAGGGAATATAGAATGCAGCTGCACAGCGGTCTTCGTCTGCCTTGACAGAGCCATCTGTGTATACTTGTAGGTGATTCGGGTAAAGCGTGCTCAGGTGCTCCAGGACCAATGACTTGGCTTCTGCAGATGGAATGCAGCTCTTTGATTGCAATCGTGGTACACCTAAGTTGCATGTGATGTCCTCGAATGTCCAGGGTGGTTCTATCCTTTCCCTCTGTCTCGAGCAGCGCAATCCTAATACGCGAAGCGTGTTCAATGCTGCATAAAAATGTGAGCGTGGCCTGTTACCTATACGTCTTAAGAGGGCTCTACCGGGCGTAGACTCACTCAATCGTAGGAGCTGGATCATCAGAGCCTGGGAAGCCTGAAGTCGTAGAGGGCGTGTCTCAGCTTCGTAGAGCACTTTCTCGTTTGACGCTGGCTGAGGGACTCCAAGGCAAAGTCGGATACCTTTTCTGTGGATGGCTTCTAAGCGCTCGTATTGGCTGTCTGAGGGTGACATCAGAGGTAGCTGATATAGGATTCGACTGGTAACCAACGCTGTATGTAGTCGTAGCATCGACGTCGGGTGGTTGCCCCAGCGTATGCCAGCGACTCGCTTGAGCACGTGTAGCCTGGGTGACGATGACGCCACAACGTGGTCAACACCGCGGCGCCAGAGTAGCCTGTGGTCTAAGGTAACGCCCAGAAATCGGACGTTGGTGACTTGTCGAATCTGGTATCCGTCCAAATTCAGCGTCAAGCGTGTAGATTTTCTTTTCACTCCAGGAAACAGTACGAATGATGATTTCTCTGCTGATAGTGATAACCCAATCGTTGCCAAGTGGCCCTGAATGGCTTTTACTGCTCCCTGGGCTATTCGTGCAAGGCGGCGATGCTGGTAGCCGGAGACCCATATGCAGATATCATCGGCATATATGGATATCTTCACTGGTGTTCGATGGTTTAGTACTCTTGGGAGGCTACTCATGGCAATGTTAAATAATAAGGGAGATAAAACACTCCCCTGTGGCACACCGCGAAATATACGTATTTCATCACTCAAAGTGTCGCCAAGACGAACTCTGATGCGACGATCATTGAGGAACGTATGTATAAAGCGCAAGAGATGCCCCGTGACGCCTATAACTTGCAACTCGCTGATGATGGCTCCTTGGGACACGTAGTCGTAAGCCTTAGAAACATCCATGAAAACAGCAAGTGTCGACAGGCCATCCGCACTGTAATGTTCTATGTGGCTTAGCAGGTCCAGCACATTGTCTTGAGCGCTTAGACGCTGCCGAAACCCAGTCATGCACGATGGTAGTTTTCGACCCTGCTCGACATACCAAGTGAGTCTTGTGCACGCCATCTTCTCCATTAGCTTCGCTGCACACGAGGTCAGTGATACCGGTCTGTATGAGTCCAGAGCTGCAGGATTCTTTCCAGGCTTCAGAACCGGTACCACCCATGCTACCTTCCATAAATGTGGAATAGCCCCACTGGCCCAGACTTGGTTAAAAAATGCCAGCAAATCACGCCGTCTCTCAACCGGTAGGTTAGTCAGCATCTGATTACTGATAAGGTCAGGTCCCACCGCACAGCGACGTCGTAGGCTGCTCATAGCTAGTTCCAGCTCTCTGAGTGTGAAAGGAGCATCCATTAGAGACGACGATAGCAGCGGGGGTGGGTTGGTTGTGCCGGCTGACCTTCCGGAAGAGTATATTTCAGCGAAGGCATTCGCAAGACAAGCGAGTGTCTTGCCTAACTTCAATGCTAGGGCTTCAAATGGCTTGTTTGGTCGAAAGGTGCCAGCAAGGTTATTAACGACCCACCATATTCGTGGAACTGGCGTGAAGACAGATAAGCTTGCACAAAATGATGCCCATTGATCTCTTCTTAGTTTCCTTGTATAACGTCGAATTACTGCGTTAATCCTGTTATATATAGTCTTCATTGGTGGGTCGCCCTTCGTCCTCATCAGCCTCCGTTCCGCTCTTCTACGGGCAGCGCATAGATTTTTGAGCTTTAGATCCGGAGCGGGGAAGTGGTCGGGTAGCTTCAGCTCAGCGGTAGCCAATCTTTTGCTACGTAACATGTCCGCGAACAGGTCTCCAGATGATTCGTTTAGGCCGTCCCTGTACGTATCCCAATGCGTCACAGGACAGGATCTGCGGCCGTTGGTTCTATATCCAGCAATGTTAACGAAGACAGGAAAATGATCACTGCCCATTCTATCTTTACTAGTCGTTGACGATGCGAGGATGTCCGTTGAGTGTAACGTCAAGTCAATGACACTGTAAGAGGCCGGTGGTCGAAAAAACGTTGGCTGTTTGTCATTTGCCACGCAGAGTCCCTCGGTGTTTAAAGCACTAACAATTTGCTTTCCACGTGCATCAATCGCCTTGTCGCCCCAGAGAGTATGGTGCGCGTTGAAGTCGCCACATATAATCCTAGGAGCTGGGCAGCGGCTGCAGAGGTCTCTTATAAGTTCTCGCATCGAGACCTTCAGGCGAGAGCTCACATACACGGAGGCCACGCTGAGGCTTCGGTTTCCCAGCCGCACTTGTACAGCAGTGACCTCCAAAGCACTGCTGCAAAGGTCTTGCACTGGTAGAACGTAGTGCGGTATTTCGCGTCTCACATATAGCATGGCGCTTCCGTTCGGAAATGTCGGAATACTTTGGTTTCCATGTGCGACATAACCAGCAATTGATCTGGAACTTGGAAGACCAGCCTCGGACAGGGCCAATATCGGCACAGGCATGTTACGCAAGAAAAGCGACAGTTCAGGTAAATGGCACGCAAGACCCGCACAGTTCCATTGCATAATAAGTGGCACCTGTGGACGAGATAGTGAACATTCTGTCCTGACCGCATCCATATTGATAGGTGCTTTAAAGAGAGGCAGAGCTGAGAATCACTGACTCGAGAGCCAGTACTACTTCGAGCATTTCCTTCATCGAGCTCGCCGGCATCTTCTCTATGTGTGATCGCAAGGCCTTGAAGAGAGCACGTAGCACCTGCTGACAGTCCTTCTGTGGTGTGTTTTCATCGCAACGCGATTGGGGTCGCTGCAGTACAGACACATAACTTCGCTGTTCCGGTTGTTCAGCAGTCTTCTCGTCTACGGGGCCTCTGTTCATTGATTTGTCTGTTTTACCCGGTCCGCTGCGCGATGGCACCACTGTGTCCTGGATTCCTGGAGAAGGCTTCAGGCTTGGAAAATCAGTTTCACTCTTTGAGCTCCATCTCATTTCGTCTGACTCTCTTTTACTTTCTGTCTTTTTCTTCGTCGTATTTTTCTCATCGTTTCCTGTTGGCCCCAAGATAAACGTTTTTTTACGCTTTATTGCCGCTGCCCGCATAGGACACTTGCTATAGCTAGCTGGATGACCACCACTACAGTTTGCACATAGAAAGTTCTCTCTGCACGCGCATGTTTTGAAATCGTGGGGTCCTCCACATCTCTTACACCGCTGCTCACCACGGCAGTACTTGGCCACATGTCCATAGCGCTGACACTTGAAGCACCGAGGTGGTGTCTCAACGTAGTCAATGGTCTCGTGTCTTGTGAAGCCCAAGTTGATCTTCTCTGGGCGGTCTGTATTTGGAGCGAACGTAAGAACCACGGAGCTGGTTCGCCTGGACTCCCAATCGGTTTCGGAAATTTGGACGCGTCGCGTGACTCTCCTTGCATGGTAGACTCCTTGTGGTTTTAGGTATAGCAGCAGTTCCTCGTCAGTGTACCACTTCGGTACTCCTCTAATAATGCACGTGTTTTGCAGGTACGAATTGGGCACTCGTGCTGAGATTGCAGTCCCTGAAATTGACTTGCAGCTGAGAAGGGAATTCACATGCTCTTCTGTCTGTACATCTAGAAGCAGGGCTCCTTGAGCAGTAAATCGGCTCCTAACTGGCGATGCGCCAAGAATTTTTTCAATTTCTGTAGACAGAACAATCGGATTTACTTTTTTCAGGTCGGCTCCTTCTGTGGCAGGCGTAACAATCACTGGGATTCCGACGGTCCTCTTCTTGCGGTGACGCACAAGCCTGAAGCCTTCATCGTCCAGATCTGTGATGTCAGCTATGTCACAATCGTCAATAAGCGTAGACTCGTCGTCTGTTTCTGCAGCCTTGTATCGCTTACAGTCACGGTTGCTCTCGGGGTCAGTCGGTGGCCTCTGGCCCGGTGTCAGGTCAGGCGTAGTCATGACGGGGCTCTCGCCGCTACCAGATCGGGCTCTTCTGCAGGCTCCTATCGAAGCGGCGGGAGGCGAAGGTCCCCCCGGCCTCCGGTAGGGAAGGTACCTTGGCGAGTCGTCCGACGTCTTCGACAAATCTGTTAGACAAAACGTCGAAAAAATTTAAAAACACTAGGGAGCGAGACAGCAGTGCGACTGTGTCGAACCAAACGAAAGCGATCGATACCGCTCCTAATCTAAAGCTAACATGAACGCGTCTCGGAGGCGAGAGTCCACTGATATTCCAACGACTGAAGAGTCAAGGGGGGGTGAGGGGGCAGCCTTACTTTAGCTTTATTTCGCTTAGATTTCATCGCTTTATTTTTACATTTCTTAGTCGCTGCAGTTTGTTTTCGATTATAGCGATGGCCAGAACTTCGCTGCCTTATTTTTCCGGGATCTCATAATTCTACAAACAAAAATAGGCTTAGACTTCTCCGTGAGTCTGCAAGCATAATAGGGTGGGCTGAATTCACACGATCTTCCTATCACGTTATTTGTGACTGCAGCGTCCACGCGTGGTGCAACTGCAACCACTGCCTGCTGTTGGTAGATGGTATTACGCCGAATGACGCGAAAGGTGCCATCACTGGAGGCCCCATGTTCGAATGTTCGTATCATACACGAAATATGCATAGTTTACAAGTGAAAGATAAACTGCGAATCATATATGATAGGCTGCCTAAAGCTACAGCTGAAAGAACGCACATCTCTTTCACTCCTTGTGTCGTAATCAGTACATAATCCGGAAACGCAACACAGTATAGTTTTACGCTATTGCACCGTACGTCTCAATAATAAGTGCGGGAAGTCAAAGCAATCCGGCCGCGTAATCATTTCATCGAGAAGGTACATGTGACATGTGACAGAACCATGTGATAATGCTATCATGGGCGCACGGAAACGCGCATGCTGTGCGATAAAAGAAACTTGAAGATACCAGGAAATACAGGACTCGGAACTATCAGAGTTGAACGTTGAGCTCTATTGCCTTTACAGGCATCGCTGAGTCAGGCGTGACATGCCATATCCAGCTAGGTATGGTCCGCTCGTGCTAGCATTGATAGCGTGCTCATCTTGTCATCGACTCTTGCGGCTTTATGCAAAGAAGTATTTACCTCTTGCGAATCTGTAGCAGAACTTACGCGACTCAGTTACAATAATGGCAACAGTTTATGGCGCCGGCGAATAAATGAGTGATCCAGCTTCTCTGTTAGAGCTCCTAGAATGGAATAAACCTCGCAACCACATAACTTCACAGAAAGAAACTTTGAAGATCGAGGAGAGTCTGCTGCGTACACATTCCCAGCTGCGAGAACGCGTTCAATTCAACGTCATAACTGTTGCAGCGATTATAAGCACATGAACTTTGAACTGTAACACCTGATTTGGTAGTTTACTTCAATGTCCATTAGATTCCACCATTGTAACACCGTGCGCAGCTTCAAATATACTAAAAGTGCACTACAATGTTCACACCCCAAAACTTTTTCTTCGTCGCCTGGTTGATGTGGTGCGAGTGCGAGCGAATTCAACTCAGCGTCTCTTTTCGTGCAACAAGAACTATTATAGGTGGCTCTTGGTACTATCGCTTGCTTGTAATTTGTACGGAAGACAACCGGTGGACCATTGGTGTTCGAGAATGGGGGCCAAGGGAAGAGAAGTGCCGTGAGGACGGCAAAAAAATAGGTGGGACGATAAAATTTGGAAATTTGCTGGCGCAGGTTGAAATCGGATATCGCAAGACAGAGATAATTGGAGAACGCTGGGAAAGGCCTTCGTCCTGCAGAGGACGTAAAAATAGGCTATTGCTGCTGCTGCTGCCAAGGATAACTATAATTGTGATGATGATGATGATCATGAGTATGATGATGATGATGATGATACGTGTTCGCGTTTCGTGCCTCCAACACTTTTTCCTGCCCCCGCCTCATCGCGGCCACTCCCCGAGGCACTCCCCGCCGTTCGCCTGCATTGCAGCTAGTGCAATTTCATACTGTGGCGTGTTCGACATTCATCTGCTTAAACGGGATGTAGTACTTCGTGCGTCCCACCTGCCCGTCGAATGGCTGCTCTGGGGCGTTTGACGCTGAGTCTTGTCAGGTCACGTTATAGCAGCGGTGGTTTGTTTCACCTGTTCTTTTTTTTTTCGATATGTCCCTTCGACAAACTACAAACGCAACGCACCACCGCATGAACGCAATTGCGTGACTATGTCGTGCGGTTGCGTTTCATTTGGTATCAGCGCAATCCAGTTCTAGCGCTGCCATACCTAAATGTATGCGACATGCACTTTTGATGGGCCGTGCTTCCTGCCTGTCTCGCCCTCGTGTGACTATAGCTGCGTGCGCGAACGTTGCGGTATTGATTCTTTTCTCCGTGGCCGCTTGTCGCACGACTCGGCACGCCATTCTTCACTATCTTAAGCTCGTAAACTTTGCTTGACACACTTCTGCTTCCTCCCATCCACTTACACGGATATTTGGGAATGTGTACAAGAGTAGCACCGGGAATGTGGACGCAGTCAACGCAGTCGTTGCCGAACTAGGCGCCCTCGCCCGCGACATCGGGGAAAAACCGAAGCGGAGGAGGAGGAGGAGGAGGAAAAACTTTATTCTGGTCCTGTACAAGGTGTTGCCACCTGCCTGGCTAGTTCCATGTTGGGACCGGGAGGTCAAGCCTCCTAGCCCTATCACGGGCGTACTGGACAGCCAGGACTTGAGGGGTATGATCAGGAGAACTGATCATTCCTAAAAACCGATTCCGGGAAATGCCAGGGCCGAGCGACCCACACTCCCAGAGCAGATGTTCAAGCGTGCATATCTCCTTTTTGCATGCTTTGCATATAATATTCATGTCTGCAATGTCAACCGAAGCGGCGGCCACTGCGAAGCTCCGCTCTGAGTCGCTACCCAGCACCTCCACCATATGTTACGAAGAGGAAGACCAATGTACGAATGTATTTACAACTATTTACATGGGGAAAGGTTAGGGGCAATCGCGCAGGCCGGTACAAAGGCCACAGCTCCAGCAGACAGTCTAGCAGTTCTTCTTCTCCCTCTTGCGCGCACACATTCCTGTCCAAATGCACCGTAACAGTGCATATATATTCATCTTTATCATATCACTGTTTCCGCGGATTCACGCCGAAACTTGGTTCCTTGTATATAACCTATATTTCTGGAGATATATAGATTATCCTTATTACGTCTGCGAACTCGACGCTATTTGGAGTGTAACAGTAGTTGGTTCACAGGGAATAACTTAATCAAAAGGTTAATGTTTTTTATTTACTTACCATATCTTGATAACTATAGTTTAAGTCGCTGAATATCCTTCCTGTGGTCCCCCTAGTGCCTGCACTGGCATCACGGATGAGCTACTTCAAATTTTTGTTTTTTTGGCGCAAGCTGGCTTTCATTGTCGATTTATCTAAAGCATCGAAGGAGTTGCTCTTAGTATTCAGAGACCGAAAAGCAGTAGGCATCATCATTTTTGCGCGACCTACAGGAATTGCAGTGCAGTAAAGATATAACCTTGGAAGAAAATAAAGAAAACGAAACAAACCATCGAGCGAAATCCATGTGCTCGCGCAAGAAGGAAGAGAATCGGACCATAAGGCTGTCCTCCGAGATGCTATCGCAACAAATTGATGTCGCCGGTTCGTCGGAAGGACAGCCGTCTCCGGCAATTCTATGCAATACGGGATGAACGGGCAGGCTCTCTCTGCGTGAAAAAGAGCTCTTGCGACAAGGACAGTAGACTTTGTCACTTTGTGCCTTTGAGGACAATCAAGCGGACGCTTCGATCACCGGGAGGAGTGGCCGATTGTGCAAGGAAATGGGATCACGAAAAAAAAAGAAATCGGATGCGGACGTGAGTGGACTGTCGGCACAAAAGGATCTTTATCGTTATTTGGGGAAACGGAGAGATATACTGCCTTCCTTCAAGGAGGTGAAATAATCTAAGCGAGGATCAGCAGCACGGTTTGTAGTAGCACAAGTAATCCGCGTTTAATCTAATGAGCGCTTTGATGGTTGTTCACATTGAAAATTATTCCTACAGAAAACGCATATCATCAACTTCAACGTCAAGATTTGCCAAGTGTCGCGTTAGGGCCATTTTAATATCTATCCCTGTAGTTCCATTGTAAGTACCGGGAAAGCATTTCAATACCATTGTTGTCGATTACGTTTTTCGGAGCAAAGGTGGGGTTTAACTTTGTCATTTCTTGCCATATAAAATTATAATGTGCTCCCTAACCTTTTGTGAAAAATTTTGGTTCTGCGACCCCTTATCCTTTCAGTCGTCTAACATTTGAAAGAACTTCGCGTACCATTATGCAGTCCCCTTCGCTTAATATCGTTCTTTGCATGCCACTGATCCCTCTAGGCTAAGTCTCTTACATTTTCATACTATCGGCCTCATTTGATTGTCACCACATTGTAAGCAACATCGTTTGTGTAGATGCTTCTTTTTGTGCCAGAGCTGCGGCATAAAGACACCCGATTTCAAGCTTGATCGAGTGCTTAAGCTCAATGGCGCTGCATTAAAGAAAAACGTTGCTGCTACAACGTTCGAATGGCTTTCGATTGAATGAAATCCGACCTCTCTGTGTTGTCACGCTTTCCACCCATTTTGTTCCTTTCTTTTTCTTATATAATTGGGACTATTTCTATTCACACAACTCCATGTGTTGTTCGTATAGAATTCTCCGAGTTTCAGTGCTTAGCACTGACCCGAACTATAGGGTGACGCAAGGAATAGATCGAATGTAACTCAATCTACCTGGCCTCTTTTGGAGATTGTTCTCAAAACAACAACAACAACAACAACAACAACAACAACAACAACAACAACAACAACAACAACAACAACAACAACAACAACAACAACAACAACAACAACAACAACAACAACAACAACAACAACAACAACAACAACAAGCACAACAACAACAACAACAACAACATATCTTTTGTTTCCTAAGTTGTATTTTCACTTCGAGACAACACGAGAGGTCTTCGGGCTCATCGTTCGTAAAAGTTGGTTCAGGCAAACATTTCAATGACATTCACAAAAAGAAAACCTAAAAAAAATCTGGTAAACAAGTAATTGTAAAAAAAAACTGTTTAGCACTTGTTTTTATTTCTCTCCATGTAGATATGATGATAATAATGGCTCCAGAGCATATACTGTTTCTGGCCAATGCGTACGGGTACACTTCACAGCACAGCACAGTCATCTTTGTGGGCAGAGGTAGGAGTTACTGCAGCGTAGTTAGGAGACTGTCTATATCTCTCTTAATTCTTGCAGCTGTTAGCGCAACTGGCGTATTTAAGCCAGACAGCAGCAACTGCAGGGCGTCGAATATTTGTCGCAGCATTGCCTTGCCAACGAACCCCTTCCCCACCATGGTGAAGCAGACGAGAGGCACTTCAGTCAGAGCAATCTCTCAATTTTCCTGCCCATGTAAGTAGATTGCACTTAACCATCGCGCGAGTTGGCTCGTTATTTAAAGGAAATTTAGAAAAAATTAAGCCTGCTGAATGGCAAGAAGAAAATGAAACAAATAACGGAGGCAGCAACATAGCAGATTTGGATGTGGTCCCCTGCATGTAAGCCTTACACAGTAGCCCAAGAAGTATTACTAATTACGCAGCTCCTCTCTGCTGAGTACTCCTCCTACTTTTCCACTCCTCACTATCACTTGAACACTCCATGCGAGTGTTCTTTTATGTGTGTGAGTTTGCGTTACCCCTCAACGTATCCCCACTTCAAGAAGGATAAAGTGAAGATGGCTTGTATTCTCCGCTGCTACGCACACAGAAGTGGCATTGTTTGTGCGTATCTTCTCAGGACATCTTGAAGCTCTAGAGGCCGCAGTCATTAGCAAAGTTAACACGCTTTTGATTTTCACACAATCGAATTTCGCGAAGAGTTCTGAGAACATTGAGAGAAGGCTTTAGTAAAGAACGCGCAAGTGGAATTGCAGTGCTGCTAATTAGGAGCTTCCAAAAGTGTAACATTTCTAGGTTTTTTAGAGACATTGCAACATATACAGGCTCTTAAATACTTCTTAAATCTGGTTCGCTTTTCTGTAGCCGCCCTTTGTTCACTTGCTCACTGTCTTCGGAGTATCGTCGTACTACAGAAGAAGTACTGCTCAACTATACTTAAGCGCTTGACGACCCGTACGAAGCGTGTCCTTGCATGACGGGATGACTTTGATTGAAAGAGAGAGAGAGAGAAAGAAAGAGAAAACATTTATTTGGACCATCGAGGTCATTGCTCTTGAGGTCGAGTGGGTGGTGTCCTCATTCCGGGACTCCACAAGCCATGGCTGCTCAACGTACTTGCTGGACGAGAGCTTCTTGTCCCGCCAGGGTATCGCATAACAGTCCTTTTCCAGTTCTTTGAGGAAATGAAGCTCTTCCAACGGTCGTCTGTTGTGTAAGAATCTTAGCGTATTCCTTGGCGTTTGCCTTCGCTATGCTTTCCCGATAGCCATATCCGGCAGAGCAGAAACATTCTTCTGCTGTTCCACTGACTGTATTCGCGAAGGCTCATGCCGAAGTTCACACAAACAATGGTAATAGTAACCTGCAGATAAGTTCCTCGTTGTCGTGTCAGTTGTATGAAGCATTTTGGACTGAGTACACACCTTTTGTGGAAGTTCCAGATGTGAGATGGATATGACCGTAACATAGATTGCTCGAACCGTGCTCTCAAGCTGAAAGCTGCGCACACGGGCAGCTTTGTGCACACGTCATTCCGCTTAACCTTGTTGGGCGTGTGGCCTTTTATAGGAGTGTCTATAGGACATATACTCTCCAATAAAGCCGTCTTAAGTAGAGCTCTCCTTAAACCGTGAGCCGTCTTAAGTAGAGGCCAATGGCGAGCGCGTTTAAGCCTAACTCGATGAGCGTCTTACACTCTATAGAAAAGTTGCCTGGGCTGTCAAACAACGCACGAGTATACAGTCTCGCTTTTCTCACTACGTAGACCAGCTCTCACCGCTTTATCAACATTCCTAAGGTGTATGACTATGTAACGAGACTTAGCACTAGGAAACCCAAAACTGTTCCCACCGGAATCAAACCAAAACGAAAAAAAAGAGGCTGGTGGCTCAGGTTCGCCATCTTCTCTGGAGCTTTCTTGTGCACACATTGTCTACACTTGCGGCTAAATGATACTCCTGATCTATAAATGAGCACAAGCTCGTTGTCATTTTAGTAACAGCAGCGCAGTTAGTGCGGCGTTCAACTTCGTCGCCTCAGGAGGCATGCTTGTTAGTAATTCGATAGCCTCTGAAATTTGTGCCCATTAAGTACGTCTCCGATCACAGCAGACTACTTGTTTCTTTTTTGTTTTACTTTGTCGCAAAGTAGGCGTTCGGATTTTTACGTGAAATACTGGAAGAGCCTGAAGTTACCTTCACGAAAAGTCGGAAATGTCGATTATCTAATTAATATATTAACTAATTAGCCTTCAAATTAGTAGCTTTAGAGCACATGTTGTAAGTGCGAAAGTCCAACCGGGCAGTAGCGAGATGACGTCTTCTTAGCAGGAATCGTAAGACTAACACATCACTCTCGGCTGCTAAAATGTGTCACAAAATACACTGGTGTTTCGGTTACAACTTGTCAAAAGCGTCTCTTAAACATTTCGGAAGAATATTCATAGTACCACCTATCGTAACTGAAACGTGTCTAGTAAAGAAAAAGAAAGAAATTACCAAGCCCCAATTTTTGGTGTGCAGTCCTGCATGGAGAAATTAATAAATAAATTATGAGGTCTTGCGCGCCAACACCTTGATCCGATTATGAGGCACGCCGTAGTGGGGAACTCAAGATCACTTCTGACCACGTGGGGTTTTTTAACGTGCACCTAAATCCAAGTACGGGGGTGTTTTTGCGTTTAGCTACCGTCGAGAGAGAGAGAAGCAAATTCATTTAGGCGCCTGCAGAACGACACCATGACTAAATGGCGCCGTGACGCGGGCCCTGACGTCTTCTCCCGCATGGAGAAGCAGTGGTATAAGGAACTATGAAATGACCTGTATCATTTAATGTGCACTGGTGACCAAGCGTTCCTTGTTTGGCTAAGCTGGTGTTGCTCAGGAGGCTACTAGCTTGCGGAGTGTGTAACGACTGTTCATACCATGAGCTCTTTCTTATTTTACACATCACCTAACTTAGGTTTAATTACCTAGCTTTTAATTGATCTACCTGATCAATAAGATGTCAATACAAAAGTTCTGGATGATGTCGAGAAATGACGGATAACAGCATCTGAAGCAACCTAGGCGCTGTAATGCGTGTTTGCTATAATGAAAAAAATCTTGCGAACAAAAAAAATTTACTCGCCATCCCGGTCCTGGGAGAGTTCATGTCCAGTGAAGATATTGAAAACCACCCCTACAACTGCATAGGGTGGGAGGAGGGTGTGCAATATTTTATAGCTCCGTTCCTCTTCAGGCGTATTATTCAGCCACAGGTTAACGCGGCCGTGCGGAGTTCCCCAGTGCTGGAATTCCAGGGCAATACGACCAGCGGCAGCACGCTACCGCTGGTCGTGTTGTTTTTCTTTTCCCTTTGCCGCTTCTTCTATTCACGCTGCTCATCGGGAGCCCTAACTACGAGTTGCCGATCCATAGCGGTGCTGCAAGAATAAGATCAGTTGCTAGGCTGGTTCTTCTATATATGAAAGGCTAGTGACGTCACTCCCCACGTCGAAAGCTACCGTCACCACGGCAGCTCGCGCAGCAGTTTTCTTTACCGGGAAACATATGCGGGGAGCGCTGCGTGACTCGGAGTGTTATCAGGAGCAACTTATTATCAGCGATGTGGTTCGGATACTTGTTTTGTGCTTGTTCTTTATTGATTGAAACAAATGCCACGCTGCGTGTTGTATGCGCGATACCGAAGAATGTGTGCACTTCCCGCTTCAACCACTGCAGTTTATTTATTATTATTTTACGCGAGGATGACGCCGCGATCAATCTAAGAGGAGACAGAAATATATAGAAGATAAACAAACAGATAGTTTATATTATAGTTGCAGAGTCAAGGTGCTTCGCGTTGCATCGTTGTGTACGCGTGGTTTGTGGTCGATCACGTACTACCCCCTCTAGTAGGAGGACAGCGCACACATAAGGAATGAGTTCATACTGGACCTTCTGCTATCAATGGAGATGTTCACTATAACTTGAACAACGCTCCTCGTGAACACGAGAAAACTTAATTATGGTTCAATTCGCTCAGATGCCTGGTTGGAACACAGAAACTTCAGTGTATTTTTCAGTGCAATGAAACTTCAATGTCATGAACACAGATGCCTCCTCCACTAGCCGCACCGCTCTTTGACGGCATCCGTTCTACTTAAACTTTCTCCATATAAGTAAAGAATAAACTTTGGGGCGTTGTTAACCATTCTTTGTAAGTGCACGGTTTAGCACCTGTTCTAAACTGAAGCTTTCTTTTACTTCTTGCTCGACAAATATTTTCCTGTTTTGTGAACGTAGGAATTCCCTACTACTACTATGTCATCCTAACACAACGCCTATTGTAGAACTTTTGTAATCTTCACCATTTCGGACGAAGGGTGATGGCACAGTGCTACATCCACTGTGTTCTTGCAACGCCGTGTACAGCGAAATAGACGGAGTTCAGACTACAAGCTGCCCTAATTGCGAACGACATTAGCAGCATGTACACACCACATTGCCGCTCTTGCGTAATGCGACCACCATTAATAAAGTTGCCTGAACCTACTGCCTATGCTTGAAAGCCTGTGGATTGCTGTGGAGAGTTAAAGTGCAGTAAATGCAAGTAAACTTCTCCCGTAGTAGCCTTGCGTAAGAGGAAACAATGAAGAAGGGGCGCCTACAAAAGGTACGTCGTAGCTTGGAGCACCTCTTGCAAGTGCATACCGTAAAAGGCCCAAACAGTAAAACGCCTACATACCATATGGTGAATCCATGGACTATTTGCAGCAAATGGGCTTAAGCTTAACACCCTGGGATCATTGTGTGTGTAGGACACTGACAACAAAGGACCAGCTAATATTATGAATGTAGCTTGCTGAAATGCACTTGCTATTGTAGTATCTCGCGGGCTTGTTTTTTGAGACGTGACATGCATTAAGCCTAAACACTATAGTATACACGGGTCTGAACGCGCACCACAATTTTTTTTTGTTGTAAAATATTTATGCACACATTTCGACACTAGTCTAGACAGCGTTTCGACACGCTTTTGACTATCTTGGACATTTTAAAATGCGCATTTCGAAATGAGGGCTTTGTCCTTCCCGCGCTCCTACGTTGTGTCGCAAGCCCCACTCAGAGTTCGCGTTCGCGTTCCGACCACAGAGGCAGTAAATGTTTACAACGGTTGCGCTTGCAAGCGAAGGTCGACTGTGTGCAAACTGCGGTTGTTGCGAAAGTTAGGAGGCGGCTGCAGTAACATGTAACAGTTACAGGTGAGTTCACAGCAAGCTCCACGGTGTTTAACTTGCTCAAAGAAGAGTGCTTGCAGATGCAAGTTATGGTTGGAAATGTTCTGTCAAAGAAGTATTCGCTTTAAAACTATAAGGTGTAATCTAACTGTATGCCTGCTGAAGAGATGGCTTTATCTCGAGCCGCTGTAAGAAAAGTTTGTTTTTTGTCGAGGGCCACACGGTCATTTTAAACGCTAATCGCAAAACTGATAGGTGAAATCAGAAGCATCGAAGGGAATCAGGGGACCTGTCTACCATATTTGTTAGTTACGTGCTTTCTTTTGCTTTAATTTTAATTCTTAGCATTACACACTTCAACGGTTCCCGTGTGGTCACGCATTCCTAATTACTGTCACTGAGCTGTGAAACTTAAGCAACATTATCGGAAGCACAGAATGCCGTGGCGTGGCTGCACAACTGCAGTGCGTTTCAATCGAGGGGCCATGAATGTGTACACAAAAATCGTTAAGAAGGTATTCGCTTTTCTATAGTTAATTTAATTTGGTAAGCTTTTTTAGGTCACCATAGGAGTTTTGAGGTTCCAACAGATTGGCGTTGTTTCCACCATTTGTCCCTGATACCAAAAAGCTGAGAGGAATATTTTCATGAAAAGTCTACTATGATACTAAACTACTTGCGCCCCGCTCAAGTGGTTCTAACTTTTTGTTGGATTTTCGGTTTCCTAAAATCTTGTTTTACTTCTCAGCGCTTGAGAGAGAAGGGAGGAAACCGGGACGCCAGAGTTTTGTAATCACAACCTTGTGAAGCGAAGGAAAGCTTCGGGAAAATCATTTGTATCGTTAAAATAAGCTAAAGGAAATAAATGAAAGTGGACGAAAGTACAATTTGGGCTGCGGTGGAGGCTCTTCCAATGTCAATATTCTGGGGCACCATACATGTGTAGAAGGTTTAATCTTGGGAGTGTTAGCGAGCGCCGGCAATGGCCATGGTGGCGGGTGTGGAGAACCCTTTTGACCGATGGTGTCGCGCCACCTTTATGGGCGTTAATATCCGTTCTGCTCGGTCGGTACACACTCTGCTATAGGTACACATTCTTCTCACTAGTGAAATCCTGAGAAACATCATCTCAGCAAAACAAGGAATGCTCGGCCACCACTGCAGATGAAATGATACAAGTCACTTAATAGTTCATTATACCACTGCTAATATAACAGTAGATGGACATTGAGGGCTGCTTTATACGCGCTCGAAACGTGGATCGAAATGACATATTTAATACATCTGCACACCGGGTAGCGCGACGGAAACGTTCCTTGCACAATTGTGCAGTGGTGTGTTTGTGTGCTCTATGTTCAAATACGGTTTATAACAGCCTGATGAGAAAGCAATCGCCTATTACAAATCACCAAAAGATCGAAATTTCTGTAAAACGTAAAAAAAAAAAGAATGTGCGGGAACTCTATCTGACAATTTCAACAACAACAACAACAACAAAAATGCTCACAGGGACACCTTTAGGAAAATTTTAACGTAAAGTAAAAAAAGCCACCCTCAATATCTATAATGGAGGGTCTACTTGAACGGCGTGCTCTTGTTCGCCCATTCATTTATTGGTGTCCCTTCTTTCACGTAATTTAACCATTCTTGAAGAACATGACAGCTTGCCGATAACGCTGTCTCTTAGGGCACCAACGTAGGCGCACGCACCCCCCCCCCCCTTTCCTCGCCCAAAGATACATTCTGAACGAAATACATCGCCTTTGAGCTGCAGGTGTAAGACATATACGGATCAAGCTACATCATTCAGTCACATGTAAACGAAAAGTATTTTTCTTAAATATTCTTTTGGGGCTGCAACAGATCGAGATGCTCGTCGGCGACAGAGAAAACACCGATGAACCGGCAGGCTGAAGCAGAAGGCTCGGCCATAAAAAAGAAACTACGCACAAATCAATCAGCACCCGCGTAAATGGGGGCCCGGACGTGGCAGTAGCGCTGGCCGCTGCGACACCTGTCAGAGTGACGATGGGAACGAGGTGCTGCTCACGTATACGCTGTGTGTCACGCACCCCGTGGAAGCGTGCGCGCCTATACTTAACCGCAGGCACTCAAGCAAGAAAAACAAAGCAAGCGAAAGGAAGGCTTCTTCGCGCATGGTCGTTCACCCTGAATGCCCACGGCGCCTGCCGGCGACGGGAGCTGCTTGCTCAAGCAGGCGCAAGAAGCGTCGCTTCTCAAAGACCGGCAGCTATGCTTTGCTGCAGCCTGCCCGCCCTGAATGCCCGATTGCACTTAATCCTCGGTTCACCTTATTGCACGCCTTGGTAGTGATAGATGACAAACTACGAGGCCTCCACGTGCAAGTCTTCCACAGTTAACCAGAGTGAGTTCGAGCCATCTGCACAGATAGGTTATATTTGGGGCGAGACAAGACCGCGGTAGTAGGCTCCATGTCCTTAAATTTTTTTTATTGTGTCCGCATTTCTATTACTAACACTAATTAATTGCTACGTTTCTCTTTTATTGCTTTTAATTGAGTGTACGTAGTTTCCCACACCTGATTTCGGCTGCAAGACTATAGTTAGCAAGCTGGGCCTGATGAACATATTCGTCCTCAGAAACCAGAACAAGAAGACATGCATAATTTCGCCTGTTTATCGCAGCACACACAGGATGTCCTATCTTTCCACGCGTAAAGCCGCCTTTGCAACCTTACCAGGTTTAATTAAAGCCGTGTGGTATGCGAAACAGTCCGACTGCGCGAGCTTGTTTTGCCTTTTTCTTTTTTTTTTTGTAATGAGGGGTTAAGTATAACAGCTGAAGGGTCGATCGAAAGGCAGTTGTAACACATGGAGACCATGCAGTTGTCCCAAGTCTGGGCAGGCCATTTAAATAAACGTACATAATAACGACAAAATGTATGCAGCTTTTTAGGATTTATTCAAGGTTGATTCCTTTCCACGTGCAAGGAACGATACAAACAACGCGTTCGGAATGAGCCAACGATAGTAGAGAGCCGAGACGAAATCGCAGAGAAAGTAAATGATGCAGCATTTTGTATCTTTACATTTCAAGTATATCGATCAACTTCACTCATACATCAATGCTCGTGGCACACTCATACAGTATATTATGTATATATATATATATATATATATATATATATATATATATATATATATATATATATATCCGCAAGAATGCGTTCATTATTGGGGCTGTTTGCTTGCTTTTCTCATGCGTTACTGAAGAAAGAAAGCTTCTTGCATGTCGGTGCCCTGCAGCATTGTTCAAAAACCTTTCTTCGCAGCAGTTACAAAACCGTATGCAATTCCACCAATGAAAAAACAAAGATTTCAGTTGATTGATTGATTGATTGATTCATTGATTGATTGATTGATTGATTGATTGATTGATTGATTGATTGATTGATTGATTGATTGATTGATTGATTTCTGAAGTTTCACGAACCAAGACCACGATTTGATTATGAGGTGTGCCCTATTGGGAGACTCCGGATTAATTTTTGACCGCCAGAGGATCCTTACGGTGCCCCCAATGCACGAGACGCGGACGATTTTCGCATTTGGCCCAAGTCGAAATGCGGCAGCCGCAGTCGGGATTTGATGCCGCGACCTCGTGCTTAGCAGCGCAACACCATAGCCGACAAGCGAGCACGGCGGGTCAAAGATATAAGTAATCCGCTGCATCAACGCCTGCAACGCGCTGTATAATGCATCACCTATCTATATCGCTGACCAATGACCCCTATAAACAAACTCTTACTCCTTACCTTTCCGACATTTAGCGGTACATTTCAGCCTACAGAGAAAATACATGGTCATGCTTGTAACATACAAGGGGTATCAGTGAACACTTTCGTAATTTTTGAAGGTTGCCTGTGACAGATAGCTTAATTCTAGTTGATGAACCAGTACACTCGATGTGGCGGACACTACTTACACAACAAATTGATATGCAAAATCAACTTATTAACAATGGTTCACTAATTAACGTTCATCCAATAATGGCTCATTGCAATTTCCAAATTCTAGCAGTGGACTTCGCAAGGCCGATCCACTTGGAACGAATTCTCAGGACGACACCAGTTTCGAGATATAAATTCCCGAGCTTTGCGGAGAAATGCATTGGCGTTCCAGTTACTTGTGGGCTTCAGCACATAAAACGACGTTTTGCTAACAAATTAAATGGGACGCCAATTCATTTCTTCGCAAAGTTCGGGAATTTATGTCTCGAAACTGGCGCAATCTTGAAAATTCGTGCAAAATGGATCCGCCATGCGAACTCCACGGCTAGAATTTGCAAATTACAACGTGGGATATAATGTAATCAGTTAAGAAACTTAATCAGTGTGAAACACCCTGTAAATTCCGTTGAATTCTCTTCGCTTTTCTAATGAATAAAAAACTCGGTCGCATAACAGCACTGCACCGCCCTGACGGAATTATCTTTCTAATCGGAGTCATCGGAAGCTGTAGCATATACACAACAAAGTTAATCCAGTTAAAAGCGACTACTGAAAAAAAAGAAGCCTTTTTTTTACGTGAGGGGTTTCTCCACCTCCATTGTTTCGTAAGTTCATTGTTCGGTGACCAATGCATTCAGACAGTACCATCGAACGGTGCCGCTAAAATCATATGCAGAATTTTTTATATTGCTCTCATGGCACTGGGTAAATGTGATTTACGCCGTATATAAAAAAAGTAACATTTATTCAACAAGCCACCTATTTCTTTTTTTTTCAGCCAGAGTATCTGAATCATTCTGTGTGCTTTTAGTGGAATTTAGATATTAGCAAATATGATAACCTCCTTATGAGGCAAAAATAATAAATTGCATGGCTCTTCTGAAAAGCTGGCGTTAGAGTATAGAAGAATGTTAGGAGCGGCCATATGAAAAGCACTTTCCGCCTTTTTGTCTCCTAGTGTGAGAGACATGACGGGTGATTTGCATCTGTAAGGATCCTTCGGGAGTTTCGTGAAAGAGTGCTCCGGAACCTCTTTTCAATGATCCAAAGTCTGCTGCCCGGTGATTTAATTTGTCTGGAAAGTGCTTTCCCCGTTTTTCAGAGGGAATTAAACTGACTGCTCAGAAAACGGCATTCGGTTCGTAAAGCTTTACTTCGTACTAGGATCGCACTTTTCCTTTTTCTCATTTTTGCAGTGAAAACGTTTTGTTGGCTATGCAGCTTTGCGGCTGACCAAATTTAATGCTCCCCCCAAAGCGCGCGAAGCACCGTCTTTCATCAGTAAAAGTTTAGCGCCCGCACATTCAGCTTATTCGGTTAACGCCGCTGTCGTGAAAAGGGATGCGAGCATCAGGACGGCCGCATACAATGATTGGCACCAAAGCCGTGCCTCAATTCGGGCTGTTTATTTGCTCAACTACGGCGCGAATAACACGGAAGTTATATTCCAATTTCCCTAAGAATCTTATTGTGTACTTCGTCATTTGCTGGAGCAAACGCTTTCATGGGCAGACCACCTTTTATTCTCGCTTTGCGCAGACTGCCATGGTTAATGTGTCATTACGTTCCAGTTAGAAACGGCTTGCATCTGCATCAGTTATATCATTATCACGCCTCTACGCATATATTTCTAAGCCTAATATGTTCAATTATCTGTAGCGGGAGACGGTGACATCGTTTAGCAGGAAATTGGAGATTGCTGGCGAGCATCTGCGAATGTTTACCCCAATAGACACAGCGCTCAATAATAAGACGTGCGCATTATGCATATATGTTGCTAACTATAATGTCACTACTTTGAATTATATGCGAAACAGCCTACATGAACTCTTATTTGACGCGGGTGCACATGAATTGCTGCTTGTGTTTTAATTTCTTTTACTCTTGTTCGTACTTATTTTTTCGTAGACACTATGTTTGTGTGCTTATGAGATGTGCACGCGCAATTCTCAACTCTTTATTGGGGAGAGCGGGCACTAATGTAGCCTACCTTTCCATTGATGTGCACTCGTTAAAAATCAAAAATGAAAGTGCAACTTTTGCGAGCCCTTCAACGAGAACCTTTTTCTTCTGCGACAAGCACGTAGACGAAACGCGTAATTTTCGGATGCCTATTAACATCAGTAGGATAAACGCAGATACGATCTGCCTGCTTCAGAGTCGCTCAACCAATGATAACATATCATATACGTATTATGCAGATCTATTCGTTATCCGTTCTCCGTTGCGTTACGTAATTTTGTGTAGTTCCGCTGGTACAGTCATTCCCAGAACAGAACCTGTGAGCACGTTCACAGACTCGTTTCAGCACTTCCACTCGTTTCCGGAACTGAGACTGTGTGTTCGTGTTTTCTGACACTGTCTTCCACGAATTCCTCAACTCGTGTGCTGAACTTGGCTTGTGTTAGCGCACTTAGAGAGGCCTTCAATGTTCGTTTTTTTAAAAATACATTTGCGATGAAACATAGCAGTAGCCCGCGCCACGTAAATGCGTCAACCGGCCCTTTAAACCTTTTGTCATACAAATTGACAAACACGAAAACACAGCGCATGTGTTTCCCGCTTGACTTAACGACTCTGCAAGTGAAATCAGAAACGTTGAAACGCCGCAAACCAAACGCACAGATTTATAACAAGCAGCTGAGATGGGAGTCCGATTCGCCCATGCTTGGGCTATGCCCCTTCTTGTAACTTATTTTATATATCGGAGAACCACAAACCAAATAACGACAGAAATAAATAAAAAAATGTGAAAATCTAAAGACGCAGTCGCGGAGAGAAATGATACAGGAGAAAGAACACACGCAGTCAAATCTCGCGAAAGGAAAGTTCGATGTATACTTTTCTCGCGCTATCATTGATTAACCACTTATCGCTCGATAACGCGACGGTATACCGCTGAGCGCGTATATCAGCCCTCATCGATTAGGTGGTGCCGTATGCCGCTTTTCTCTTTACCCTTCTGTCAAAGCTAATCGTCTGTACTGCGCTGTTTCAATCGGTTCAGCTTGCTGATGATTTTTCGCAGGCTTCCCTTCTGTTCATTGTAATATATTCACCGATGCCTCTAATGTTTTTATCAATATTACACATACAACCTAGCTCTCTCCGTCTTTTCCTTTTCTTTTTTTTTCCTGCTATCGATTTTGGCACTCGTTATGCCTTTGTTCCTATAGTATACACAACAGGGTCGTGGTAAAACGAAAACATTCTTCACGCTCGACTTCAGTCCTTTCTCCTCAACCACTACTCAATTAAGACCGGCCAATCCCAGCTGAGACGTGTAGGCGGAGTGCCGCCACGACCACTGTTAAAGTATGGCAAGGAATAACGGTGGAATAGAATCGTCGCATCATTCCGGCCTCAAGGTTGCAATACTTACCTAGATTCGACACGTAGAAAGGCACACAGCTAAATTTTACTTCCTGTCATTTTTCCTAAGCGCTATGTTTACAATTTTTAGACACCCCTTTATATAAGCGACAGGTTCCTTTGCCATAAGATAGTTATCAGAATTGAACGCAGCTACTTTGCCCGCGTATTGACAACAGAGCATCTCGCATTGCATTCATTTCCGCAGAATACTCGCCGTATTAACTAGTCACTAATAATTGTTACTTGGCGCATGCTGCGTAGCTGCTCAGTTCTAAAATAATTTTAAGGAAACAGTAAAGAAAACTATACCGAAGAGCACCTTCTTATTATTATTGCCCATTTGTATGCTCCTAAGCTCGCGGGTGACGTTGCGCCTGCAGTTGAAAACACCTTCCAAATCCGTCGCCATAACAACGAGTGGCGCTGGCTAACAGTCCCGTGGCTAATCTTGTACACATATACAAACACCCAAAAAAGACTGACGTGCGTACGGCTGCACGGGAGCTGAATGTTAAAGCACAGTAGGTGTGAAGCGGAAGAAATGTAAAGCTGGTTCCTATTGGCGCCAAGTTGTCTTAATTACGTCCACCTTAACTTGAATTTACCTTATTACTTCTTCGTTTCAATTTAAGAAGTACAGCACATTTTTTTGCCTGGCTAAATTTTGCCTGGATTGTAACTTTAAAAAATGAGCCCTTAGGTCCAGTTTATTCTCGCCTCTTCCCCAATTGTGAGTCTAAGATACTCGGGTCGGCGACATCTGACGCTGACGTGAAAGGCTATCCGTGCGCTGTCGCAGTTCTTGAAGTGAGCCGGCCTTAGTGACGGATTATCTCCATCAGGCACTACATCATCCCACGTGCAAACACAGTGTTCACTCTCTCCTTTTCCTCCTATTACCCTTTAATTTACCCTCAACGTAGGGTAGCAAACCAAACGCTCATCTGGTTAACCTCCCTGCCTTTCCTCTCCTTGATCTTTTTCCTCTCTCTCTCTCTCTCTCTCTCTCTCTCATCCCTTTGATTGCAAATTGGCTTGAATATCACTTCGTAAAGCGTAAAATGTGTCCGCTGCACTGCTTGAACAAAAAGTTAGCAGTTTCAGCCGAAGAGAGAAGCATCGATAGCGACAGCAAGGTTTAGTGTTACCGTGGAGTTACTATAACCAACTCTAGAGCAAAACTTGACGCAAAGCGCAAATAAAAACACACGAGGACACCAGAAGGCAACGAAGACACAGCGCTACTAATAAATGAATTTTTCTTGGACGTGGTTACGACATATATACCCCCGTACAACGGGAAGAAAAAGCCACTGTCGCACATAGATTTCATTCCGACAAAATCATCCACCATAGGCCGCTACCGCGATAGGAACATGATTTCTTTTTTTTTTTCGCAGCGACACAGATGGACAACTTGCAGACTTATTGTTTCTAATCGTTTTGAATGCCTCGACGATCTCCCTAGTAACCTGATCTGGGTTCCTAGATATCACTTCAGATTTGTCAAACAAGGGTTTACTACCCCAACGCCAGCAGTGTGTGGCTAGATGACTACTCGTTACCAGACTATTAACATTGTTCGAGTGCTCCCGTAAGCGATCACTGAGGCACCTTCTCACTTGACAAAATATACAGCACACCTCACAGTAAGCTCACCAGGCCTCAAGCCCTCAGGTTCAGAATGCTTCAAACAAACACGTACAACACGCAGAACAGACTACATCACTACATGCCTGACCTACACAAAACATCATACTGCGAAAATTGCTATAGCACACTAGACGTACATCACTTGCTCTGGCCGTGTGGTCGAACCCACGTAAACAAGGATCAAGACTCCGCCAGGCTACAAGAAGCATTACGCAGCACGGACCTGGCGGAGCAGCTTTGGGCCGTGCAGTGAGCCCACGATGCGGCCAGGGAGTTACAACTCCCGGTCCCAACGTGGGAGTATCCCGCTCTATGGGACTTTGCGCCCGATAGCTCGCAGGATGTAAAGTTATTCCATCCATCCATCCATTCCCGTCTGACCAATGCATTCCTTCCCGCAGTCTAAAGGAATGCGGTACACCACTCTTTCGACGCACGAAACAAACGCTTCTCGGTGTTTTTATTTGGTGGCGCCTACATGGCGCCTCTTTGTAGTATTGTTAATTTTCGCGCACAAACCAAACAACTTCAAAGGGGCAGAGAAGACGACATCAACGCCAACGAAATTCTCAATTTTCTTCATACTATGGCTAGCTTGATGCAAGCACGGCATGACAACCACTTTTCTGCTTCTGCTCTGTTGGGCAGTGGAATCCGGGTGATCCCGTTTTCTTAACATGATGTCAGCCACCGCTGTCAGAATTTGCAAAAGGGTAGACAGCTGTGCTTAGGCGCGAAACCTGGTTTTCGAAGCTTCTGTGTGCCAGGTGATGGCAGCATTTTGGAAGAGCATTTTTGAAACAAAGTTAAATGATGCCCCGCTTACCTAGTTTGGAATGCGCTGATGAAAATTGTAGAATGGCTTCCTTCCCTCGGGGCCCGTAGCACCAGCACGCATGACTGTGAGAAAACAAACGTAAGATCTAAAAATCTTATGGAACTATTAGCAGGCTCTTTACATAGCAAAATAAGAGGTTGGAGGCACTCGAGAAAAATTGAACAAATAGCAGACGTGGCAGATGCCAAGAATTCAGTGTCATATTGTAAAAATACTATAGATAGTCATCGGCAAACCTAAAAATTTTTGCAACCTCTGATCTTTTCAGACTGTATAGAGCACAGAATCCTATCATAATCAGCGAAAAATAGCTCTCTTCGTAGAGGCGCGAGGAAAGATCCAATGCATGGGCCTTCTCTATGTAAAAAACATTGAGTCACTCCAAGCAGCGAACGTCGAAGACAAGTAAAAATATTAAACTTCTAAAAACTGGTTAGCGGTTTGACCGACTTCATTCTGCAAGCCCACTATGCCGCGGTTGTCAGTGGCGTCTTCCACGCATTGAAGTAGCTCCTTTTGAGTTAATGAGTAAAACAAATCTTTAATGTCTAAGAAGGCAGAGAATCTCACGTGAGTGGTTGTCTTCTGAAAATTCAAACATAAAACCTTAAAAATTAAATAAGTGCAATAACTTTTACGTTTATCGTCCAAAAAGTCCTCATTTCGTTTTAACCCAAGAGAGAGAGAGAGAAAGCAAGGGTAGCGAAGGCAGGGAGGTCAACCAGAACAGCATCCGGTTTGCTACCCTACACTGGGGGTGGGGGAAAGGGGAATAGAAAGAGGAAGAAAGGGAGAGAGTCAGCACTGAGTACATGTGGGAGGGACACCTTACACAATGACACTATAAGCGGTCTCTTAAGCCCGTGCACTTTAAGTACCGCACTAGTGCACGAATCGCTTTTCGAGCCAGTGACGGTTGTGGCCACGGTCCGAGTATCTTTGACTCGGTGAATGGTCTCGAGTCTAGTCTGTGTAAAGTTGCCCGCAGAGGGAGGCGGTGGACATCGTAGCGAGGGCAGGTACACAATACGTGCTCGATGGACTCCTCGCACCCGCAGGAGTCGCACATCGGGCTCTCGGCCATTCCCATACGGTAGGAGTATGCGTTCGTGAACGCCACTCCCAACCACAAGCGACACAACAAGGTTGCTTCGCCGCGGGAAAGGCTAGGTGGCAGTTGTAGCCGTAGCGTGGGGTCCAGTTGACGTAATCTGCAATTGAAGCCACTTGATGTCCAGAGATCTTGGGACTTCTTGCGCGCAAGTAGGCGAAGTTCTCTGGCAGCGTCCGACCTCGCCAAAGGTGTTGGATGCGTCTTGGTATCCTCGTCGGCACACCGGGCAGCCTTGTCAGCTAGGTTGTTGCCGACGATGCCACAGTGAGCAGGAATCCACTGAAATACAATGTGGTGTCCTCTTTCCAGAGCATGGTGGTGCAGTTCCCTGATTTCAGATGTCATTTGCTCGTAAGTTCTGTGACGTAACGCGGACTTGATGCTATGAAGGGCTGCCTTGGAGTCACAAAATACGACCCACTTCTCTGTTGGCTCTTCGGTGATGTACATCATAGCGGCATGGAGAGGTGCAAGTTCTGCCGATGTAGATGTAGTCGTGTGCGACAGTTTGAATTTAACTGTAACGTTCTTGGCTGGAACGACGAATGCGGCAGTTGAGCTGGTAGGTGAGGTTGAACCATCGGTATATATGTGTATGCGGTCATGATACGTCTGGTGCAGTAATAGGAGTGTAAGTTGCTTCAGAGCCGGCGATGGATGATTGGACTTTTTTGTAATTCCAGGAATATCAAAATTCACTTGAGGCTGTCGCAGGCACCACAGGGGGGAGGAAGGCTTCGCCGCCGGTGTAAAACTTGCTGGTATGTACTCTTGATGAGCGTTAATCATTCGTGAAAAGGTCGCTTGAGGTCTCTCGGCTGGTAGGGAGGCCAAATGGTGGTCGGGGATCCTTGACAGATGGCGAATGTGCGCTCTGAGAGAGTCGACAGCTACATGTGTCTGGATTGTATGGTCTCCTGCGATGGCAATTGTTGCTGCTGTTGACGTGCACCGAGGCAGCCCCAAACACGTGCGTAGGGCTTGACCTTGTATGCTCTCCAAGGTGCGAAAGTTCGTCTTGCATGCATTGGACAACACTGGTAGGCTGTAACGTAGGAGTCCGAGAAACAGAACCCTGTACAGCTGCAACATAGAATGGACTGGTGTACCCCAGTTCTTCCCGCATAGAAATTTGAAGACTTGAGCAATGGCGACTAGCTTCTTCTTCAGATAGACGCAGTGAGGGCTCCACGAGAGGCTGCGGTCAATGATGACGCCCAGAAACCGATGTGTCTTAACATAGAATACAGCTTGAACATTGATGGTAACAGGATACGATGACATTTGTTTCCGCGTAAAACCAAGTAATGCGCACTTCTCAGTAGACACACTGAAGCCTTGTTCTCGGAGATAAGAAGCCGTCATGGTTGCCGCCCGCTGAAGCCTGGCTCTTAGCTGAGGGCGAGTCACCGCAGAGGCCCAGATGCAAATGTCGTCGGCGTATATTGAGACATGTACTGTCTGCGGTAGGTAATCCGCTAGTCCTACCAGGACGAGGTTGAACAAAATAGGGCTCAACACTCCACCTAGCGGCACACCACGGCAGATGTAATGGTCTGAAGTTGGGCCGTCTTCGGTCTGTAAGAAAAAACGCCTTTCAGTCAAATAGTCTTGAATCCATTGATACATCCGGCCACCAACTCCAACAGCCTCAAGTGAGTTTAGTATGGCCTCAAGGGTGACGTTATCATAGGCTCCTTTTACATCCAGAAAAAGTGCCGCAGACAGGCGCTTGAGGCTTTTTTGATTTTGGACCCATGTTACGATGTCAATGACGTTGTCTATGGACGTGCGACCCCGACGGAAGCCTGTCATGGCGTTCGGATAGATGTTGAATCGTTCTAGGTACCATTCCAATCGGGCAAGAATCATTCTTTCCATCACTTTGCCGACGCAGCTCGAAAGCGCAATCGGACGATATGATGTAATCTCAAGCGGTGACTTTCCAGGTTTCAGAATGGGGATCAAGCGGCTCGATTTCCATTGTTTAGGAACGGCGCCGTTCTGCCAAAACTCATTGTAGTAGTTGAGAAGCTCATCACGTGCCTCATGTCCAAGGTGGCATAGGGCAGCATACGTGATGCCATCAGGTCCTGGTGACGAAGAACGCCTGCAAGTCGCCAACGCAGCATCGAGCTCTTCGAGTGAAAATAGCACGTTGATTTCTGGTACACGTGCCTCAGGGATGTCATTCAATGCTGCGTCAGTAATGATGGCCACGGACCCAGCAATCCGTGCGCAGAACTCTTCAGCCAATTGAAGTTCCGAGCGAAGTTGGTAGAGGGCCAGAGCAGCGAAGGGCTTCCTTTGATGCGGAGATGAGCGAAGACCCCTAACCGTTCTCCATATGTGCGAGAGCGATTTTCGGGGATCAAGCGACTGACAGAATGTTTTCCATCGCTTATCTTCCAATTTATCCATGCGACGCTGGATTTTCTTTTGTATGCGCCGTGAAGCCCTCAGATCCAAGACGGACTTCGTGCGCCGATACCTCCTCTCCGCCTGTCGGCGTGTCGCACGCAGCCTATCCAGTTCCACGTCCAAGTCTGTTCGCCTTGTTGACCTTGTAAGCGAGCACATGGACGTTTTCAATGCCTCTGCGATTGTTTCTTCGAAAGTGTGTGAGACGCCTTCCCGACAAGTGTCATCCATATCCTTCTTAAATTTTGTCCAATCAACTGTACGCAACACAGTAGAGGAGCGTTGGTCAATTCCTCTAATCGTTATGTATGTTGGAATATGGTCGCTTCCATGTGTTTCTACGTCTGTAAACCATTGGACGCTCGAGGCAAAGCGCCGTGACACCAAAGTCAAGTCCAAGCAGCTACTGTAGGTCGTGCCTCGCAGAAATGTAGGGCTGCCGTCATTTACACAGCACAAATCATGGTCGGCAGCAAAGGAGGCAAGGCTCCTGCCTTTGGAGTCCATTTTAGTGCTTCCCCATAGCTGGTGATGCGCGTTGAAGTCACCTGTGATAACACAGGGACCATTGTTCATTAGTAATATTTTCTTGAGTCGTTCGCCGTCAAAGTGACCCGCTGGGGATATGTAGGCACCAATTAGTGTAAATGACACATTCTTCTTTTGGACATTTAGGCAGACATATTGGTTGTCGTCATGACGCTCTATTGCGTTAGCGACATATGTGAAGTCCGTGCGGATGTAGATGATCACTTTCGTGCTCGCACCGCGTGTGGACGAGTCGAAAGATTCATAACCGGACAGTCTAAGTGGAGCTGATGTATTCGGTTCGCAAATGACCAGTATGGGGAAGCGATTTGTGAAAATGAATTGGCGAAAGTCTGATATACGGGTCCTTAGACCCCTGGCATTCCATTGAAAGATCGACGCACTTTTAAGTTCAGTGCGGAAGGGGACTATTGGTCGAGCCATGGTGCTTAAACGATGCTAGCAAGCACTGGATTTAGTGCATCCAGTATTTGCAGAGCGCTTCGAGCTGCTGGTGTTTGCAGCTTGTTCAGTATAATGCGCATTGTATTAATTAGCGATTGCAGCATATCAGCCACCTGCCTGTCTTGGTCGCACACATCGCCGACAGTAGACATCGGGGGTTGTCCAGCGAAAATTTGCTGTGATTCTGTTGGTGAATGTTGTCGTTTTGGTAGAGCCGGCCAAGATTCGGCAGATGTGGCCTTCTCAGTGGACTTGCTCTTCGCGGTCCTTTCCACATTGTCTGGCCTAGGCGGTGGAGGAGGAGGTGGTGTTGTAGGAAGTGGCATGCGCCTTCCTTGAGAAGCCTGTCTTGAGGAACGCCGGTGACGTGAACGTCGCTTCCTGATTTTTTCGGCGGCTTCGCGATGAGATGAATGATCTCGAGCCATCTCTTTCAAGATGGCCATTTCCTTCTTAATATGTGGGCATTTCTTCGATGAAGCTTCATGTGATCCTCCGCAGTTTGAACACTTCACCACAGTCGCGCCACATTTATCTGCAGCGTGGGGCTCTCCGCAGCGGGGGCATGCTGCCTGATTTTCGCAGACGCTGCTCACGTGTCCCAGTTTCATGCATTTGCGGCACTGGAGAGGTTTCGCAATGAAAGGCCGCACTGCATGTCTGAAGTGTCCAACCTTGACATGCGAGGGTATATGTTTGCCCTTGAATGCTATTTTCACGCAGCGTGAACTGCCTAGCCGCTTAACATCAACGATGACCTCATCATTGGCTGGCTTGATAAGAATAGGCAAGTCGTTATTAAGGATGGCGACGTCTACGTCGTAGATAACGCCGGTGACTACGTCAGAGCCCAGAGGGATGTAAGAGCGCACCTGAATGCCATCGAGGTCCGTTACGCTGCGTAGAGTGGTCAAAGCAGCCGCATGCTGGACATCAACCGCCAGAAGATTTTTTCGGGTGTTCACTCGAATGTCCGATATTTCATTTGGCACCAAGGCTTCCAGTGACATCGACACAGATTGCCTGTTAAGTAGCTTCATGTTGACGTTGGGAAGCAGGGGCACAAAGATGATGGTATTGGCGTCCGGCCTCTGTGTCTGTCTCACTGTTTCCGTGCTTGACGATGAGGACGTCCTGGTGTTCCGTCGCTTCGCTCTGCGGCTCTGTACAAGCTGGAAGTCGTCATCGGAAGTGTCCTCACTGCTGAGAGAGTAGACATGGGTGTCCTCGCTGTCGGTGTCGCTCTGCTGACCGATCCGCTTCCTGGAGGCGGCCGCCGCTGACGCCGCCGTCGCCGGCAGACGTGCGGGGTCGTCCACTTCCATTGCGACTGAGCAGGGAGCGAAGACCAGCGGATGAACTTAGGTTTTCACAGAAATAACCCGGAGCTAGAAAGAACAGCGCTGTATCAAAAGACACTTCGTCGTCGTCTTTCTTAACCCAAGTATTCCAGTATAATGTAACCCAAGTATAATGTAACCCAAGTATAATGTAACCCAAGTATTCCAGTATAATGTAACGCGGATTGCGTCGGTTCTTTTCCAATTAAGCAACGATAATTATCGCTTTCTAATTTAATGTTGCTGCTCTATAACCGAGGTTCTTATTTTATTTTACGACAGTGATTGCCTAAACCGTATCTACTAATTTATTGCGCAAACCAGCCTTTGTAACGCCAGATACCGCATAGTTTTCACCGCTTTGCTCGTATAATTAAGTATACAGGTTTCACCCTCTAGATTGAGCCTAATTTTATTATTGGAACAACCATTCATCTTTATATATTCATCTCACTCGGCCAACCGTAAAAGTGCTATGAACTTTGGTGTATCATGCTGTCGGCTCATAAGGCATGTCGCTGTTTATATATATTCTTTTTCCTCACATTCGCTGCGAGTTTGAGAGCAGTTGTGGAGTGCCTTCTTTATTATTTTGCCCTTAAGGAATCTATACCGGACTCAAATCTTGCTGATTTGAAATTAAAGTTTACGCTCTCTTAAGGAATCTATACAAATACAAGTGCAGCCGCACGTTTCAGGAAGGCGCGGCTTTCAGTCATTAATTCTTAATAACCCCCCCCCCCCCCATGGCTTTATCATTAAAATGAAATCCTTCACCTTTCAGAACACAGCAGAAAAGTACAACAAGACTAAATTAATATCAAACGCCATTGGTGCCGGCGGATTTAGTTTAAAACATCTCTGTTACAAATTTAAGCGCATCGAGTGTTGTACGAATTTAATGCGTCGGTGATTGGTGCCATCAAATTTAGGTAGGGGTATTTGGCGCTGCCTCTTAGATTCACGATAAGCTAACTTATTCACGCTCATCAATTTCTGAGCGTTTTAACTTATTAATTGTTGCTCATTAGACATCCCGGTATTGCGCAAATACAGCAGTTTATTACTCCACTCGTATTGTGTGTAAATATTTTTATACACCAAATTTACCTGAAAAGTCATAAGCTGCCACTCCTCCGTTCCATTTATCCATCTTGTTGACCGTCACGGTGCACTTTCCCCTATTCAATTTTGTCCTTTCGTAGCAAGAACGCAAACATCTTTATTACACCTATTATAAGGCCTTCTTTCAACACAGCACTGTCGTAGATATCGATGAATGATTCGGATGGTTATATCAAAATCATGACCCAGGACCTGGAGTAGCATGTCAGGCGAACAGCCAGGCTAACATCTTCAGCATCTCATTAAAGCTTGTCTCTCTGTCTCCGATGGTACCGCCCTGTGACTCAAATAACAGATCTATAGCGTTTCCTATAAATAATTTTCCTAAATCCTAAGTGCAGGTCACCGTGCTGCACTTCAGTACCGCTGATGTTGGATATCGCCTGTATCACTGCCTAGGTAAAGAGGCAATGTGTTCAATGGGGCTGGTTGGTTCATCTTTAGAAAAAAAGCAGGAACAGCGCAACACAGAACGAGCGAGTGAAGCGAGTAAAGCGAGTAAAGAGCAATGACAGCGCTCTGTCCTGTGCTCTTTACTCGCTGGTGCTGTGTTGTGCTGTTCCTGTTTTTATTCTGTAGGTAAAGAGAAATTGCGAAATGCGCATGGCAGGAGCTAGCTTTGCACGTGTTTTTATTACGGCAACTATGTGAACACTTGTAACATCCAAAAACGCACGAACTGGACGCATAGCGGCTGGGTTAAGAAATGTATACGACGTAATTAGATGAGCAAACTGTTTTGAGAGGAAATACACTCTAGAATGGAAACAAAAAAGAACAGAGTGCTATAGTTTTGTTATTGAAAGACCCTATTAAACCTCATCGCAGTTCGACACAGGAACCTTGTCAGACAAAGAGAAAACACCGGGCTGTTGGCCACCCGTTGGCTACCCTACATTGGATGACGGGGAAATGGAGGAATGTGGTAAAAATGGCGAGAGAGGACAGTGTTTAGGGGTACAGGAGACAGGCGGACAACGACGTGGTTATTATACTGCTTCGCATATGGCACCTCAGCTCAGCTGACTCAAAGGCTGCTGGAAAGAGGAACCTTTCACAAGCAGTACACCTCTTCGAAAGAATCCCAGAGGGGCGCTAGTGAAACTCCATAGAGGGATGGAGGTATCGCTCACTTAGTGTATAGACGATACGGCGCGTTGAGTCACGACGCATTTGTTAATAATACATACAGCCTTACATCAGCGCGTAACCACTCTCCCGTTCTACGCGCTGCCTTCATGTCACGTTCACCACGTTCCCAAGCACTGTTTTCCATAACTGGAGGCGTGGCAGAAAATATCACGGGCATGAGACCTTTCTTAAGTCCGCACTCTCGTTGACACTGATGGATGATTCCTATGCCACGACCTGAGACTCACTTGTCCTACGCAGAACCTTCTGCTTTGCAAACTCTGTGGTCATTTGGGATGCGGTGCTTGCCGCCATAGAAGGAGTAAATAAAGCGTAAAAAGCGAACAGGGAACCTTCTACGATAGTAAGGCTGAAGTCTAAGTGTGGGATCTACCAAAGCTGTCCTATTCTATGACGGCGGTGGTGGCGCTGATGGGGCGATGAAATCTTGAGGACGATGAGGCACGCGTGTAACTGCTTTCCGCTAACTAACGCCTTCTACGTTGCTGGTGACAGTGATCGAAAAGACACGATAGCCAGAATCAACGAAACGCCCTTTGCTTAAGCATCTTGCGTTCTATAGTACCATCGCTTATAGTCAGTCTTGTAACTATCTTGACTACTCAGCCTGAGATAACCTTCAGTGACTATTTTTCTGCGCCTTTTCTTTTATCAAGAAAGGTGAGAGATGAGTGCTACGAAATTGTCACTGAGAAACTGGCGATGAGCCAAATTGGGTTACTACCTGCATTGGGCAACGTCGCGTGGACGTCAGGAGAGTTTGTTACACCGAAAAATACCGAACTTGCCCACGTACGCATGGTTTCATAATGTGTCGCACAGCCAAATAGATGCTTTGCATATTAACTTCCACATTTTATTCTGCGCTGTTCGGCGCAAATTCCAGTTCTAAAGTGCCTACAAAGAACTCGTTTCTGACGCCGGCTCATCCATCTCACGCCGCAAGATAACCACGCTGTTGCTAAAAGCCCCAACACGCACCACAGTAATTATTCTGGTGTGCTCTTTAACCACTCCGGGAAAACACGGAGTCTGAACTACTGCTCGATCAACGCTCAGCACGAAATATATATGCGGTGGCGCCGGTCGATGACACACCCAATGTCAGCCGCAACGAATACCTTTTGCTCGCCGCCTAACCGCATATTCGAGCGGTCGTATTAGAGCGCGCTGGTTGCTCTCCAACGTACACGCGAACGAGCACCTCGGCGCCTATTCTAGAATCGGCGCACACCAGTGATGATTAGGAAGCAGAAGCGTAGCATGCGTGCCGGGTTGTTCCCGTACTGCAACCTTAAATCGATTGTAAATCATTATCGGGGCAAGGCCAGAGCGCTCTGAAAACACCACCTAAATATATATGCCATAAGGTTCTGCTCGCTGTAACAGCCTGTGCTCGAATATCATCTAACGTTCCTCAAATACTCCTGGAAGATTATCATTCCGCCGTCGTCTACCATGCATATTGTTCTGCTTTACAGTATACAGCGTTCATGTATACTTCACCTACGATCAAAGTAAACAACGCTACGAAGCCTGCATTCTTGCATGGGCTCTACACTCTTCCGTACATTTGCGGCCTCAGTGAGGGCCTACTTCAAGACGTATAGTGCGCCAGAGAGAGCCTTCATGCGAGGAGGGCTTTCTGCTTGAGGGCTAATGGCGGTTTCGATCAGTCTCTTCCTGGTGACTACTTTTGCGGGCGCACCGCAAAATTACCGCGCCTTAGGCCCGCTAAGTCCTTTTCCTCTATTTTCTCTTCAGCCACTGCTGACCAGTTGCGCTCTTTCGAGAAGATTAGCCGTCTACCACCCACGCCTTGTTCACCGCTTCTGCTCGACTAGCCATGGCGTCGGGGCTGAAAGGAAACGTTGGGCCTCTTTATCAGTTGCCCGGACGCGTTTCTTCGGCGCCTATTCCTTGCTGTGTGCTTCTATCTTTAACGCCTGACCGCCGGGATCCATTTGGTGGGTACGTGAACGCACTGGTGCTTGGTGTCGTTACGTGGGAATGTTGACTCTTCCGATCAGCGTGTCCTTATTTTCAGCTTATGCTGCTTCAGCGCAACGAACAGGGTACATTTATTTTGAGTTTGCACAAAGATCGCACACATGCCACGCGTGAAGCTTTCCAAGGTGAGTTCTTACAAGATTTCTGTCTAACGTCATATGAAACCCTGTGCAGGTAAAAAGGAAATGTAATAAAAAGATCTTATGGAGGAACATCATGCGCCGAATTGCGAAAGGTTTTTTTTTTTTCGTAGGAACGTTCTTGTCATTGGCCTGCCACTTTTCGTTAATAATATGTTCGTCATCAGGCCTGGCCGGTGCCCGTTCTTAAGAACCAAGTTGGCGTACGAGCTGCTTAAAGGATGTGCTTCAGTATTACACAGTGTTGTCAGTGCCCATGTAACGTGTCGGTATTTTCGTCGAGTCACTCGAAACTTCGCTGCAATTTTTTGCCGCGTCTTTACTGCTAGCTTCATTGAACACATCCACCTATCTTTATCTCTTTCTTTTGAGCAAGCAGGCGACAGAAATGACGATAGACTGATCGGTGGCATTGCTCCACCTTTCTCGCTGGGATAAAAAAGAATGGCGAGCGTCAGCTTGATTGACGAGCTTTGAACCTCTAAATACAAACACAAGAAGAAACCACGCGGCAAACGTTTATAGAAAGAGGAAAGTTACAGTAAGCGGTGCGATCTACTCAAGTCGCTCTCGTCGGGTTGGCCAGGTCGAGCTATAAAAGAGAGAAAGAAAAGCATGCAGCCACGACGGTGATCAATCTTCAGATAAGTGACCTATGCTTCAGTGAGCATTCGCAACACACTAAAGAGACCGAGCGAAGTACAGAGCGCTTTCAGTCCTAAGCTCTCGTGCATGCTTCACGTGTTCTAATGGGCAACCATATTTTGCGGTTGTTAGCTCTTCGGTAAGGTATGGATAGTACTGGAATATCTATTTATTTCATTTATTTATTTCATGTACCCTCAGGGCCATTGGCATTGGAGAGGGGAGTGGTTACAGGCATACAAAGCAAGAAAAAATAGGAAATGTGATACAAGGAATAGGAGTACTGCAATAAAAAGTTAACAGGTGTGTCTACTCATACAATATTAGCTAAGGCGTTCTTGAAAAGCTGGTAATCTTTGATGGTGGCTGTCAGTGCGAGAAGGTGATTCCACTCTGCTGCTGTACGAGGTATAAATGACTGGAAGAAAGCGTTCATATTATGCAAATATTATGCAAGGTTGTACGCAGGTGGCCAGTAAGAGTGTTTGCTGGAGAAAAAAAAAGGGTGGGGGAATGTGAATGGACAGGCAGCTGCTTACAAAATGCGTTTTGCAGTACCTTGATTCAGGGAGCAAAGCTTTAGAGTTTGATCATCTTTTCACGATTTCAGTGACTACACATAGCCATTGCTAAGCATGACGAATGAGGTTTCTTCCTTGCTATAATTTTCCGATGCTCTCATAAAGAGTTTTCCAGATGGCCAAACACTGCAAAAAAACACATAGATACAGTAGTGCATGTGAAGCAAACAGCAGTGAGTGCGCTCCTCCCAGCTTTATTTTAGACCACCACACTGCTAATTGAGAAATGAGTCACAGTCATGGTTCGCTCAGCTCTACAGACACACCAAAATGCTAATGGCAGAGGGCGTTAGGAAACTAACGAATAGCGCTGACAATATTTAGCGAGCCGACATTGCAACTCTAATTAATGAATTACTCCTCTGCTCCATTAATCGCAACGAGCAAAAGGCTAACAACAAATCAGGGATACATTGATAAGTACTTCAGCCAGAACTAACCTCACGAGCCAGTACAAATCTCAAATAGATACTTCGAATCGAGAGCACCAAAAAGAAAAGCCACTGACTTACAAGTACTTCCCATTTGCGATGGTGTATGCGCTCTTGCGGCTACTAGTGCTGTTCCTATGGCGTACGTCTAAGGGGCGGAGATAGCTAGGCACTAATACCGGGCACAGCGAGGCCCGTAAACAAGTCATAGTAATCAGGACTAGAACCAGCAGTTTGCTCCCCTAATTTTCGCTCCCAGGGGAAGCGCAGTTAAAGTTCCGAGCTCAAACAGCACAAGAAAGGTTGGACCAACCAAACACGCACACACAGCAAAGCTCCCCCTCTGTGTGCACTAGCTAGGTCTCAGTCTCTTCCCCCTGTCTAGTTTCGAGCGTGCCGCGCTAAATTGCACCAAGTGGCGTTCTCTCCAGTTAGCACGCCAATTAGACACTGCGTGTATCCCACTTTCATTAGACTCAAGGCCAACTGGTACTACAGTGACAGCACAGCCGTTTATAATGAGAACGAATGTCTGCGAACCGAACTTGTCGAAACGGAAGCATCGACAAAGAACTGGTTGGAGCCCCCCCCCCCCCCCCCCCCGCTTTCCTGTTCTTCAGAAAGAAATCCGCAAATTTATCGACTAGACCTAAATTTACTTACCTAAAGGATCCTCAGGAAGATGGCAGGAAGACGGGTAATTATCTCACGAGACAGTTACAACGGCACTGCAAAATAAAGCTATTCAGTTCACTCTCTCTCTCTCTCTCTCTCTCGCTCTCTCAAAAGAAAAATAATAGTAGAGACACTTGGATGTATTCGTTGGTTTACTCCAAAATGAAAAGGAAGCAAAAAGTTGAGAATGAGGCAGAGGCTACTTTTTTCATTGCAATGCGGTAATCGGAATTAGCTTAGACTAATGAGAACCCTGGTCTTGTTCGTGAAGAAGTGAAAGTGCTTTTCATGCTCCTCGACACGAGAGCGAGTCGTCGAAAATTGGGGAATATTCAGGTTGCCTGCCAAGTAACAAAACAGATTTTTGTATCAGGAAACTAGAACAGTTTAGGCGTAGAGACTAAGAACGAAAGAAAAAGACTGGCCGCGAGCGCGCGCGATCGGCTGGAGAATCGACGCTTTCTTTGAAGCCAAGAAGCAATTAGTCCACAAGGTGAGTCGCAGTCATCGTAAGTCTATCCGGTCAACGAAAACGGAAGAGCGCTGGCGCGCAAAATGGTTACAGGAAGACGAAAGCAAAATCCAATTAAAAGAAACAAAAACTTGCATTTTCGCCCTAAAGGCGGAGCATCGATTGCGATAGCAAATTAGCAGACAGCTGTACGAAGTAAGGATATTAGTTTATCGGCCGTAAAAGTTGTTCACTTACTAAATTGCCAACATGGTGTAACGCCCGCACGGCAAACATGAACACATTACGCTCATGACCGCGGGAACTTGCTGTAAAAACGCTTGAGTGAAAAAACGCAGCTTCAGCAGCGAGTGAATTGACCTCCGTGTTGTCTCTCGCTTCAACGCGAACTAAACGTCAAAAGCACAGCGCATACGAAGCTACTGCAGGCGCATGCATTTTCTACATATCGGAGACCGCTTTGAAGACTAGGCCTGCGTGGGCGTGCACGTTGTCCACAACGCAGATCACTTTCAAGATACGTCGGCCGCGCCGCAAGCAGCCAGCCGCCAGAGTAGAACGGCCCAACCCTCTCCCTCGCCTCCACCCGTGCCTAGCACGCGACAGAAGACGGCGCGCTTCCGCTCCGCCTTCCTCCCTCCGCTTGCGAGATTGAGCGCGCGATCGTGGGCCAACCCTCGCAAACTTTTACTCGCACATAGAGCCTATGGTGTGCTGCGACGATGTTATCGTATTGTGACTTTATAGAGAACATCACGGCGACAGCAACGGCGCCAACGACGGCGATGGCAGAAATTTGCTTGGAGTGTTCAATAATCGCTATCGCAATAAAGAACAGCACTGACACGTTCGATAGAAGGACACTGGCCTATATAATCGTATTAAACAAAGCTATTGTGAAGCAGGTAATAAATGCTATAGAAGTTAACACGGGGCGTAAAATCACACTGCTTTTATTTAGTGTAACGTATAATTACAGAAATATTAATCCACCATAAAGGTCACAACTTTAATGCGATTCATTGTCTATATGCTCTACACCGTTCACAAGATAGGCCGAAATTCGAACACCACTGAAGGCTGATACACACTATGAGACGTCTGCACACGCTGAATTTCAATGTCGAAGAGATTGACATTCATCACTATTCTGTCCCGCTACTATCATTTCACTGAGACCTTTGGCCACTTCTGAGCAACAAAGCTTGAATGATAGGCTCACTCGCGAAGTGAGATTGAAGAGTTGTTCGTGTGACGGAACGAATGCCGGGCAGCAAAATGTATGACACCATGAAAATACGAAGAAAAAAAAACTTCGCCTCCTGCTTTGCACGTACGCCAGCATTTCTTTCTACTTGTTTATAGCTTTCTTTTTTTCTCTACAGTATAGCTGCTGTACAGTGGCGTGCTCAGAAGCAAAAGGCTACGTGCAGACAAGGAGATAGCGGCTGGAGGTTCGAAAAAGAACTGTTGCAACGTGGGCCACAAAAAGCTAGTAATGAAAGTTCGCGAATGAAGCTATAGGAGCCAAGTAAAAGCGGGATCTAGCGCGGACATAGCGAGAATGAAACAAAAAGAGAAAACAAGAGTCTGCAGGAGAGCTCCGGAGATTGGGCTGGCTTCGGAGAATTGCTCGAGGATCAAGCGTCAGTGGTGGCCTGGGTTCCTGCGCCAAAGGAAACGTCGGGTGGCTTATCGCATTTTTTCTGCCTTTCCTTTTCGTTGACTCTTTTTAACCTTTTTTTTCTCTCCTGCGATGAACTGCCATTCTCAGCAGCGGCTGAATGCGCTAGTTAAAGTGTGACAGTAGGAAAGCATGAAAGTGGTACTTTGGCACGTTTTCTGAGAAGTTACTTTTACTCAAAATCAGCTGGTAGGCTGACAAGCGGCCATCAAGTCCGACTGTAGTATCGCATGTGAACGCAGGTTCAAATCCCGCCCGCGGCGGCTGCATTCCGATGATGACATGATGCGAGAATACTCGTGTGCAGATATACCGGTACACGTCAGCGAACCGCCGTTGGGCAAAATTGGGTGGTCTGACACTTCCTGACGTTCTGACAGCCACTGAGTCGTGGTCTGTTCATTTGGTAAATTTGAGTTGGTACGTGGAGAGCAAAAGGAGGAGCTGAGTGGGTGAAAAGCCACTTCGGCTTTTCACCCAGCTGATATGTCAGAAAACCACCCGGTCTATTGTTCGATCGATTGATTGATTGAGTAATTGACTGATTGATTGATATATTGAGTAATTGACTGATTGATTGAGTGATTTATTGACTGATTGGTTGAGTAGTTGACTGATTGACTGAGTGATTAAGTTTAACGTCCCGAAGCAACATTGGTCCTATGAGAGACGGTTAATTTCGCTCCCCTAGTGTTCTTTAACGTAGAGAAGGGTTCTTGCCTTGCAGCAGGAGGAACCATGGCTTAGAAAACCCGTGGCCTAGAAAAGAACCCGTCTGTAAGACCACATGTTCTTCGGTTTTTATTAACTTCCCAGCATTAAAAGCCTTCACTTACCGAGGCTTGAATGAAAAATGCAAGACACCAAAACATCTAAGAGCTCCAAAGAAGTCATGAGGCGGGCGTAAAAACAGATTTGCTGAGTTCAGCCTTTGCACTAAAGAATACATTTATGACTGAAGTATGAGCGATGGCTGTTACAAGGAATAGATATAGAAGGAAAATTATCTTGGTCAGTTTGCACCAAATAAAACGCCTTGGCTACTTAGAGGTACAGCCATTAAGGGCTGCGGGGTCAGCAGTGCAAGTAATGAGCCGTGAAAATTTGCGCAGAGACCCAGAGTTCCGAACATATAAAGGAGAATCATCAGGAAAATGGGCGCTGACACCGACTTGTGCTGCCGAATTGGTGAAGGAGTTTTCTTTCTTTTCTTTTCAGGAATGCCACCAAGCAACGACTTATGAATAGATTATTTGTGAGCATTCGCTAAGGCTTTCTATACTGCACCTTAGCAATTTCTCAGGGCCTTTGTATGAGAGCTACGGCGCACAAATTATTATAAAATTTTTGTTACAGAGATGCTATTAGTGACATTTCTCGCCTTTGTGCAAGATTAGGGCAAAGAATCGAAGTAGAAATGATTATATTGGTGATTTTGATGACCAGCTAGAGAAGAAGCTTTTGAAGAGGTGCGGGGCTTGAACTGTATCCCCGGATGTCATAAATATCTGTTAAAAGGTGCCCCCCCTCCCTCCTCACTCCTTTAATAGCAGTAAAAAAAACGTGAAGCTTGAAGTTTTCAGTCGGTTGTCTGAGTCATAATATCTTAGCGGGAATGATTTCTGATACCCTCTATTTCCACGAGGGTTGCAATGTGGGCTTGTTGGTAATGCATCTTCAAGGGGAGTATGGTAGCGCGATTCAAAGACGGGACAAGAGAAGACACAAAGGGAAACACACAGCGCTAACTTCCAACACTGTTTATTGTCGAAAACCAGGTCGTACTTATACACTCAAAGAACATGAGTCACATCCACGTGAACAGATTAACAATTATAGCGATACATTTTGTGATAAGTTAGGCCATGCGCAGAAATCAGTTCTTTTTCAGAGAGAGCCAATGATGGTTTGCTGATACATGTATCCCCTAGGGCATCAATCTGCTCGGCTTCTATTATAAGTCTAGTGAGTTCGCACTTGTTTCTACCGGTAATGGTTGTTGATTCGAAGAGAGGGGAGCACTTATGTTGCTTACAATGAAGGGAGAGAAAGCCATCTAATACAAGTTTGTCGACTTTATTTTTGTGTTCGCGCAGTCTATCATTTTTGCATCTGCCCACTGTCCTCTTATGCATCTGCCCGACTGTCCTAAGGCTTTCTATACTGCACCTTAGCAATTTCTCAGGGCCTTTGTATGAGGGCTACGGCGCACAAATTATTATAAAATTTTTGTTACAGAGATGCTATTAGTGACATTTCTCGCCTTTGTGCAAGATTAGGGCAAAGAATCGAAGTAGAAATTTCCTGCGCAATACAAGCTCATCCATCACCACCGTCAGCACATATGCAGGGACAGATTGTCGGTAAAGTTTCATTAGATTCGATGCAATACTGATAAACAGCCTCTGGCTATAGGGATGGCATTCACGAGCGCTCTTTCTCCTCATTGTGCGGGAGGCCTACCCATACCCAATTACTATGGATCTACCTCAGGAGCTCCTATCTAAGCACATGGAAACCGACGAAATTTTTTCGGCTTCCAGTGCATCGAATTTCAAAAAGTTTGTCGCGCTTTACAGAAAAGGCAATGATCTGCTGACTGCAGAGAACGGATTTCTTTTCTAAATCACAGATTTTTTCTACAGAGATTGTTAATATTAACAATATCTATAATGACTGAGGCATGAAGTTGACAACTCTATAACTTAGCAATAGAAATGACAACACAATTCATTGAAGAGTACACTCCAAGCAGCTTGAACAACTAACTATCTCTATGAGCCACCTTCACACACGTTTACGTCTCTCCATGCTCTTGAAGAGTATGCAGTGTATTTCGGTGCTTATTGTGATTTCACTTTGTGTTCCATGGGACTAGAAGTAACCAGTGCCACCTAAACAGACCAACCGCTTCTTTAAGATTACGTCATAAAAAAAATGGTTACGAAGACAACTCGTTCTTTTTTTGTTCTCAAATTCCTTCACAACTTCCTTTTAGCGTCCTCTAACGGGTGAGATGAAGCTGTGATAGGCGCAGGAATACCAGATTCAAATGTGAAGCGAGCGCATAAATCTAGACGACTATGTAGAAACAGTCACAAATGCGATTCACATCTAGAGTAGCAGTACGGGTAGAAACGAGCCACGTGACCGAGGCAGAGCGGGAGCAGCGTCTGAACGACCAAAGTCACAATACGCGAGCAGCTTTCTCCAACAAGGCAAACTAACGATTAAGGTGGGTGTAAAGCCTTGCAGGATCTGCAAGCGCGTAGTTTTCCGCTTAAATGGCGCCATCTGTTCCCCAGCACCGTCGAAACGACTGGTTCGCACGATGACGCCTTGCCCCCACACGGTCCCGCGCACCCGTCTTAGCTGGGGCGTTCCCTTCGAGCCTGTCGTGTTTTGTGAGGATCTTTTCGGCCAACACGGTCTCCACGATTCTGCTCGCATTACGCGAGTCCGACAACACTCTGGCGGCCTTTCGCAGTCGTATCGCTTTTACACCTCGCCGAGGCTCCATCAGCGGGACCCACGTACGAGGTTGCCTTTCTCCAACACGGAATGAACCGCTCCTCGCGTGATTCGGGATGGGAAACGAAAATACGTACCCGGTGCCTAGTATGCTGGTCAGAGCCCTTTGACTCATTCGCTCGTTCTTTGTTCGTGGGGTCTCATTCTTAAAGGTAGACTGAAAGAAATGGGTTCTTCTGCAAAACATTTTTTTTCCTTGTGAATATTTATTTAGTCGTTTTCCCCTTTTCTTTTTTGCTTGCTAGACCTTTTCCTACAACGAATACTTTCAGCAGAGGACTATCAAACACGCGAGCCCGGCCCTGCTCTCTCTCTCTCTCTCTCTCTGTCAGTCTCTGTGCGTGCGTGTGTATACGTTATACCGCTTCCTCTTCAGCCAAAGGGCGAAGAGTTTATTCTTACTACGGAAGATATAAAACTTGCAATACAACGGTTTCTGCGACACAGCTATCGCCTTGTACATCCCATTTTAGTAATAGTTGAATATTGCTTGGTGTAATGAAACCAACATCTGCGTGGTAACAGCAGTCTCGCAGTATTGCAGCTTTTAAAATTTCTGCCGAGTTCATTTTTACTTATTATAATAGCAGTAAAAAGCACACGACATGTATCGTAAGTTGGTTTTATCACACGCTCAGATATATAAAAAAGATTACAATTTTTTCTTCGAATTTAAGCTTTTTGTTTTCATGAGTATGAAACGATATTGTAAAGCAAAGAGCTAAAGTTTGTTTTTGCGCCTGGCATTTCGCAGCACGTCATCATCACCGGCCATGTGCTGTACGTTTATTCATTTCACATGGTTCTGTGTGGCTATGCATACCATTTAGCGACGTCATCAACTAAAGAAGTTATAACGAGGCGCTCACCCACCGTGGTCGCTTAGCGGCTAAGCACAAGGTCGTGGAATCAAATCCCGGTCTACGGAGGACGCATTTCCATGGGGGTGAAACGCAAAAACGCCAAGGTCCTGTGCATTGAGGGCACCTCATAGATTCCTAGGTGGTCAAAGTTGTTCCGGAGATGTACCCTACCCCCCCACCCCCCGGCCGCCCCTAATCAGATCGTAGTTTTGGCACGTAAAACCCCCAGAATGTGTTCTTCTTTTCTTTTTTTTAAATATTGACGCACTACGCGCTCCGTCTTGTTGCATGCTTTACTATTAGCAAAAGAAGCTTATTAAAGCAAGCATCGTAGGTAACACGAATAGCGCCGCGCGTTCAAGTTACAGAAAACAGTCTACTACACAGCTTCACATAACTATTGAAGAAATAGCTAAACTATACGCTTTACCAGAAGCTGCGCTGAGTGGCATGTAGTATTTTTTTCAGCCCCTTTCGGGTCCAACAAGATGCTTTATGTGGTCAAGGATAATACCGATCTTTTCATCCTAAAGCAAACGTGCTGCTCAGACGATAACACAATGTAAGAAATACGTACGAGGGATTCTGAAGTGACTCAACCTGAATGAGGGTCACGTTTTGCCCCGTGCACAAACAGAAACCAGTTCCGGCTATAACGGCGATTGTCAACACAGCGAGTTCTCCATAACGCTCAACACCATCACGCTCAAAGCAAGCGAAAGGGTCTCGGAGACCAACGCATACACAGTCGCCTTATGTTTCGCTGTTCCACAACATTCCATTTCAAACAAGAAGGTGTCTTGGAATACGCACGTCTCACTTATAGTAAGTCTCTACCAAGTAGTTCAATTTTCCCTTGGAGCGCTCTCTCTAGTGCCGCCCTGGGAGCCATTAATCCGGAAACAGTGCGGCTGCCTACGCTGAAAAGTGGCAGTGCAGATATTTCTTTTATTTTATTCTTTACTTGAAGAAAGAGGCTTTCCTTTTCGTATCACATTCTCTGTAAATTCCCGAGTGGCGAAGCCCACAGCAGCCATGCTTGCAACGTGGCTGTCGTCACGGATGGTGTGGTCTACAGCTCGTATTTAGGCGAAAGCGATGACATCACAAGACGTCTAAGCACATGGCATGGCTGTTGCAACTTTTCGCAGTTCATAGAATAGGAAAAAAGAGAAGGAGAGAGGAGACGAAGGGGTAAGGGGTAGTCAAAGCACATGCGACTAACTCTCCAAGTGAGCTGATTAGTTGTACTATCAGTTCCATCTATATACGTAAACGATATTTATGCTACGAGCGCTGAATCGAACTGAATTTTGCGGCTTTACGTGCCAAAACCACGATTTGATTATGAGGCACGTGGTAGTGGGGAACTCTGAATTAATTTTAACCACCAGAGGGCCTTTACCGTGCACCAGATACACGGAACAAGGGAATTGTTTGCATTTCGCCTCCAGCGAAATGCGGCCTCCGGGGTCGGGATTTGATCCCGCGACCTCGTGCTTAGCAGTGCAACACCATGGAAAGCCACCGCGCAGGGTATGGGCGCTAATTCAAGCGGCACACACAGAGGAGACGAAGACACCACAAAAAGCTGGAAAGCTTGCTTACAGCATGAATGAATAGTCGAACTAGCCCTTGTAACAGCATTACTCAGAGCCTTTTGAAGTTTACGATTTTAAACAGAGATTGCTTCTGGGAATGAAAAAAGAGAGAGAGAGAGAGAAAATGATAAAAGGAAGGTAGGGAGGTTAACCAGGACTGAGCCCGGTTGGCTACCCTACACTGGGGAAAGGGAAAGGGGGACGGAAAGATGAAAAGAAGACAAAGTCCACTGGAGATATCAGTCGGTCACTCAGTCCGAATCACAGGCGCTCACTCAAGCCGGTCGCTTTCAAATATCGCAGCAGCGCTTTTGTGGCCTTTTGTAGCTGCGATATGCGAGGCCATGGTCCCAAGATCTTCTTCAAGGTGAACGGCTTCCCATCCAGCTGATTGAGAGCTGTACAGAGGTCTTGCCTTTCGTTTTCATAAGATGGGCAGTAGCACAGTAGGTGTTCTATGGTTTCCTCGACACCGCAGGCATTGCACTTGGCGCTATCAGCCATTCCAATCAGAAATGCATAAGCATTTGTGAATGCGACTCCCAAACGTAAGAGGCACAGCACTGTTTCCTCATTTCGCGGAAGACCTGGTAACAGCCGCAGTTGCATAGAGGGATCGAGAGAATGCAAGCGATGGTGAGTGAATTCAGATGTGTGCCACTTCTCCAATGTCAAAGAGTGCGCTAGCTTGCCTAAGTGTTGGGCTGCGTCGGTCCACGATAAAGGTATTGAAACAAGGGTTACTCCTTCGTGTGCTTTTCTAGCAGCTTCGTCAGCGAGGTCGTTGCCGGAGATACCGCAATGACCAGGCAGCCACTGAAACACGACGTCGTGTCCTTTCGCGATCATGAGATGGTGCATTTCTCGTATCTCCGACACGAGTTGTTCACATGACCCGCGACGAAGAGATGCCAGAAGACATTGTAAGGCCGCCTTGGAATCGCAGAATATAGCCCACCGATTAGCCGGTTGGTTAGTAATATAATCAACGGCACCTCGGAGGGCAACAAGCTCCGAACCAGTCGATGTTGTCAAATGAGAAATCTTGTATTGGATGCTTAGCGATCGTGATGGTATAACCACTGCGCTGGTGGAGCTGGTCTGAGTGGAAGAGCCATCCGTATATATGTGTATTCGATCAAAGTAGAAAGTGTGCAAACAATCTAGAGCTGCATGCTTCAAGGCCAAGGTAGGCAGGTCGGTCTTCTTTCTTATTCCTGGAACCGTAAGACGCACTTGAGGTTGTTTTAAACACCACAAAGCTGAGGTTGAACGTGCAGAGGGTCTGAAACCCGATGGTAAGGAGGCACGATGGATGCTGACCTTGTTGGAGAAGGACTCCTGTGGTCGTCGTTCCGGCAGGCATGCAAGAGAGCTTGACTGCATCCGTGAAACATGACGAACATGGGCTCTAAGCGTTTCGGTACTAATATAAGTCGTGATCGGATGGTCTTGAGCCATTACAATGGTTCCAGCTGTTGAGGCGCTGCGCGGAAGGCCTAGGCAAACACGTAGTGCCTGCGCCTGCACGCTCTGAAGTTCTCGAAGATTAGACTTGCATGTTTTAGCAAGTACGGGAGAACTGTAGCGTAGGAATCCGATGAACAGTGCTCGATATAACTGTAGCATGGAGCCCACTGACGATCCCCATGTTTTGCCGGCGATGAACTTGAAAACGTGAACAATAGATGTGAGCTTCTTCTTTAAGTGGGCAACATGAGGGCTCCAAGTGAGGTCTCGGTCTACAATGACGCCCAAGAACCGGTGATTTCTCTTGTAGGAGATAGGCTGGTCATTGATGCATACCGGATAAGGAGTCATCGTTTTTCGCGTAAAAGCGACTAACGCACATTTGTCTGTTGAGATGGTAAGGCCCTGTGCGTGAAGGTAGTCAGATGCCTGTGTTGCTGCTTTCTGTAACCGTGCGCGAACCTGCAGGCGAGTGACCGCTGATGTCCAGATGCAGATGTCGTCGGCGTAGATTGAAACACTTCCATCTTTGATTCGCTAGCTTATCCATACGGCGTTTGATCTTCTTTTGCATGCGCCGAGCTTCTCTGAGGTCAAGAATTGACTTCGTGCGCCTGTACCTCCTTTCAGCTCGGCGACGTAGTGCACGAAGCCTTTCCAATTCAATGTCATTCCCTGTACGCTTTGATGGATGTGTGAAGCAGCGTGTACAATCTTGCATAGCGTCCGCAATTATGTCTTCCAATCTGCGTGCAATATGTGTCTTGCATGTGTCTTCTACGCGATCTTGAAAGAATGACCAGTCGATTTGGCGAGAAACAACCGGTAATGTGGCGTCTAGTCCATCAATTCTCACATAGGTCGGGATATGATCACTTCCATGGGTTTCAATATCAGTGAACCACTGCACGCTCAAAGTCAGGCAACGTGACACCAAAGTCAAGTCAAGGCAGCTACTGTACGTAGTTCCGCGCAGAAATGTCGGGCTTCCGTCATTTAGAAGACACAGGTTGTGGCCTGATGCAAAGGATACTAGTGACCTGCCCCTCGAATTTATCCTGGAGCTTCCCCATATATGGTGGTGAGCGTTCAAGTCCCCTGTTATTATCCAAAGACCGGGAGTAGCTGCCATAATATATTCCAGTCTTTTTCTATCAAACTGACTTGTTGGGGAAAGGTAGACGCCGAGAAGAGTAAAAGAGAGCTTCTTCTTTTTCACAGTAACACAGACGTATTGGTTACCGTCGTGTGGCGCTACTTGTTGGGAAAAATACGTAAGGTCCTTGCGAATGTAGACCAGAACCTTACTGCTATGGACACACGTGTTGAAAACAAAAGATTCATATCCCGACAGTCTTATGGAGGCTGATAAGTTCGGTTCACAGATGACCAGTATAGGAAAATGGTTTGCAAATATGAACTGTCTAAAATCCGAAATACGGGACTTCAGGCCTCTTGCATTCCATTGGAATATGGAGGCACTTCTCACAGCATCCCGGAACGATCGTTGTTGTTGTCGATGAGCCATGGTTCTGCTGTAGAAGTTCTCAAGCACTGGACTTCTGAAGGCTCGCTAGAACCGGACTGATGGCATCCAGCACTTGCAATGCACTTCGAGCTGTTGGTGTCTGTAGCTTGTCCAGAAGAACACGAATAGCACTCACCAGAGAGCTGATCATAACAACAATTTGTTGATCTTGGTCCGCCAATTTATCAGGAAAAGACGAAGTGTCCCCTGCTGTAGAAGTATCACTTCGCTCAGTAGGGGCATGTAGCTTCGGGAGTGCAGGCCACGCGTCAGCAGCCGTGCTGTTCGATGCACCCGTGTCCTTTACGCTGACTGCGTTTGGCCTGGGCGGAAGAGTGGGTGGAGATATACGTGTGTGGCGTTCTGCAGAGGCTTTGGAGGGTCTTGATCGACGTCGGCGACGTGATCGTCGTCGCTTAATAGATGCTGCTGCTTCTCGGTGAGACGAGTGGTCTCTAACCATTTTCTTCAATATTTGCATTTCTTTTCGAATCAAAGGGCATTCCTTCGAAGATGCATCGTGAGGGCCGCTGCAGTTTGTGCACTTCAGCACACTGGCCTCGCACGTGTTTGTGGTGTGGGGCCCAGTGCAGCGAGAACAGACGGTAGTGTTATTGCACACACTGCTCACATGGCCAAGCTTCATGCACTTCCAGCACTGCAGTGGTTTTGGTATAAAGGGTATAAAGGGAAGCGTCTTCAGGCAGAACGCCGGCTCTTCCAGCTCTACTCATTTTGTGAATTTCCTAGACTTTGCCAGTGGACTGCTATTTCCTCCTTAACTGCGATGGAGATGGAGCCTCACGCGCGTCCGCCGGACTCGGCAGTGCCCGCGGCGGCTGCCTCCAGGAAGCGCAACGGCACCGAGAGCGACACTGACAGCGACGACACCATGCAGTACTATGTCAGTGGTGACGATTCTTGTGACGACACCTTCGAGCTGGTGCGGAGTCGTAAAGCAAAGCGAAGATTTCTCAGCGCGTCATCGAATTCGAGTGAGTCTACCGTGAGATCTTCGCGGGATACCGAGGAGCTCACCATCCTGTTCTCGCCAGTTCTCGCCACTGACAACCTGAGACGCCTCAACAGGCAAGCCGTGTCTTCTCATCTAGAGGCGCTGGTTCCAAACGAAATCAAAGACATCAGAGTGAACACCCGTAAGAACGTGCTAGCGATTGACGTAGAACACGCGGCTGCGTTGGATTCCTTGCGCAAGATCACGGAACTTGGCGGGATGAAAGTCCGCCCTTATATTCCGCTGGGCAAACAAGTCCGTACTGGCGTAATTTATGATGTTGACGAGACCATTGTCGATTCCGATCTGTCAATCTTAATCAAGCCAGCTACAGAGAACACCATCATCACAAACGCGTTTCGTCTCGGCACGTCACGGTGTGTGAAGATCATATTTAAGGGCGAATCCCTCCCATCGCATGTAAAAGTGGGCCACTTCCGACACGCAGTTCTGGGAATGAAAGTTTGATAGTAAGTGCCCGCACTAAATGAACAGGAATTACATGCCATGTTTGTGAAGCCACAAGCGGATATGAGATGACACTGTACGCAAAGAGGAACTGCTTACGTGGAGCGAAGGTTGACGACTGTTATTGTAGAGTAGATAACGAAAGCATTACGTGCATGCTAAGTTTCTGCGTATCTTGGAGACAGCATACTTGAACTACAATCACTGAATGCTCTATTTATCTTTATTTCCCCCTTGTCCTCTTCCTCCAGTGCAGGATAGAAAACCGAACCTCAATTTGGTTAATTCAGCTGACTAGGTTAAGCATTAGTTGCTTACGGTCGCTTATCTTAAAAATATCTAATGCATTGCTTAACCGGAGGCGATGCCTACATCTTACTACGGTACCGCCATAGAACTTGCAACATTCATTCTGTCATGACATGCATTACACGATGTGTTAACAAACGAAACTGAACAAAACCTATGTGTCTTATCTTTCTTATCCCACAGTTTATCTCTATTTCTCTCTGCTCGCTATTAGCTTCGGTGTGCTTTCCGATGCAGTAAGTAAAATCTTAATACTTGCGCTACAGCCAAGCGTCACTGCGCCTTTATTTCAAATGATGGAAATAAGGCATCGGCACAACTTCTCTAGATTTCTGTTATATTGATTGCGTATGCGTCTGGAACCTAAAAAATAATATTGTTATTATTTCTCGACCATGACCGCATTTTCATGGAGACGAAATTAAAAAAAAATGGTCATATACTATTCTTTGGGTGCGGGTTAATGGACCTCATGTGGCCAAAATGAATTCGGAGCTCTCCACGCAGCCATCCTTCATAAGTCACAACTCACTGCGTAGTTTCGGTGCGTTAAACTTCATTACTTAAAAAAATTGCTTTAAAGCGTAATAGTGCTGTGCAAATCTGAAGGTTTGGCTGGTCCGACTGAACGTCCGACTGATTTATTGCTTGCTTGCTTGCGTGAATGATTGATTGATCCCCAAATTATATCATTTTCTGTGATGATACTTAAACGATTGCTGCAAATCTCCCCCTTACTACTACTGAAAAAAAAGAAAGTTGAAAGAATGGATCAGTGAGTTAAGACGAATACACAGCTCACAAACGCGATAAACTGCTTACAAACACAATCATAAAGTTACAAGCATGCATGCTGTAGTTATTTGTATTCGATTTTTTTATACCTGTTGCTCTGTGAACTAAGCCCGGGAAAAGAAGCGACAAGAAATGGATGGGACAGAGGAGAACTACGGCTATAATATAGGGGCCGACTTGTTTCCAGCATTGCCACAGCCTCGTGAGTCTAGTCCAGTGTCTTATAACATTTTCAGGAAGGAAACTACGGTCAGCGTATTGCATACTGAGTAGCACAAAGTACTAATGTATGTGAAGTACTGTAAAAATCAGTTTTTTAGGCATGACAGGAAAAATAGTAAAGAAATAAAACGTGTGCGTGCAGGACATGTGCCAGGAGAATGACGTTATGACATCTCATTCTAGCAGGGATAACCCAACTTGCAACCGGCGTCGGTACCGGCAGTGGGCTGCCCTTACACTGAAGTAAATGCCAATATACTAAGACAAAATCTATATGGACAGAACATGAGAGCTTGTAACAAGAGACTTAGACATTGCAGTAAACAAAAATGTGCATGCGTATGTGCCACCATGTGCATGGCGCTCTTTGGCCATATCTAGCCCTAGCGTCATAAAACCCCATACATCAATCATCAAGCATCTTGGCAAGTTTAATACTTCTTTCCACAGCGCAAACGTACTTCAACGTCAACACAATAAATAAATAAATAAATAAATAAATAAATAAATAAATAAATAAATAAATAAATAAATAAATAAATAAATGTAAGCTTACAAGAGAAGCTGAAATAGTCGGTGAAAAGTGTTAGACGTTATCGGTTTAATCTGGCACCATCACCAACCATGGGCGCAAGTATCTTATCTGGTGCGTATACGTAGCCCGCAGATAATGGCAGCATCAGTATGATATTATTAGCCTTCCTTTCGAAAGAGAGACGTCCCATATTCTGAATATATGTTACAATGCTTCTTCACTTTCTGAAGTCGTCCAGAACAAAAAGAAACTAGCATTCACAAAAAGAAAAAAAAATCGCGGCCACTAGCACGCAATGGCCTCATAAAGAGGCAAGAAGGAAGAAAAAGAAAGAATACACCTTTCTCACATCAAAAGCTTTTTTTTTTCCGCTCTGGGGTATAATTTTTCATCGGCCTCTGAAAGGCGAGGGTGGGTGCAAAAGTTTGCGCGCTCACCGCCGGAATTATGAACGCCCCCGAAATTTGCGCGAATATGGCGCACCGCAGTTTCAAGGGTCGGTAGGCCCGTTCTTAGTTTTTTTTTAATGCTTTCTTGCGGCGACTTTTGTTCGACTGCTAAAGTTTCTCTCTCATCTTCCTTTCCTTGGCTGTGTTAGTCTGCCCATGAAACGACAACATTACTGCCGTTGGCCGTTGCTAAGGGAAAGCAGTCTTATAGCGAGGAAGAAGGTAAATGATCGCATTATGAGTTAAAACCTCAGAATCACAAACAAACATTAACAAAAGTAGTGCTGTTTAGTGCCGTATACGCATACGTGTTGAGACACTTCTTGTTTAATTCTGGCAGCAAAATGTAATAATGTGCGCGTACACTTGTAATAGCAAAAGCACAGTAAAACTAACGCAAGACGATAAGTAATTAAGGCGAAATGCAGCAACAAAGACCATGGTTTCTAATGTGTTCTACGTTGTTGGTTTCTTTTGTATTTTTCTGGCACACTACTAATGTTTTATAAGCATTAGATGGCGTCAAAAACAACGACAAACACGTCAGGCGCGCTGTCTCATGTCCTTTGCTGCACCAGCAATTGCTCAACCGGGAATTATCTTTCGTTTGCTCTTGAAATTTTCATTTCTATTATTGCCTTCTTTCTTTTTAATAACTTGATAGGCCAGCAACAAAATGGAATCGTATGAAACAACTGCCACATTTTGGTAATGTCTACCGAAAAAATATAGACTTAAGAATTAATCACAGTTTTGCCCGAAAGGCAAAGCAACGACAGCCTTAGCAAAGCACTTTTGCGCCAAGTAATGATCATATTTTAATGGGTGGCGTATATTGCAGCAAGCACTCGCTTACTAACATATAAAAAGCGTTATGTCGCACATCTCAAGGCACACATAAACAGTGTTCCCACTAGATGCACGCGAGCTCCCACGGTCACGAACGCATATACGTTTTTGATTGGCATGGCTGATAGCGCCGAGTGCAATGCCTGCGGTGTCGAAGAAACTATAGACAATCTACTGTGCTACTGCCCATCATTTGAAAATGAAAGACAAGATCTCTGCACAGCTCTCAACAAGTTAGATAGAAAACCGTTCACCTTGAACAAGATCTTGGGACCATGGCCTCGTATATCGCAGCTACAAAAGGCTACAAAAGCGCTGCTGCGATATTTGAAAGATACAGGATCGAGTGAGCGTCTGTAATCCGGACTGAGTGACTGAACGATATCCCCGGTGGACTTTCTCTTCTTTCTTTAATCTTTCCGTCCCCGTTTCCCTTTCCCCAGTGTAGGGTAGCTAACCGGGCTCAGTCCTGGTTAACCTTCCTACCTTTCATTTATAATTTGCTCTCTCTCTCTCTCTCTCTCTCTCTCTCTCTCTCTCTCCCACGGTCACAGTGATACCGCGATGAAGAGCGCCGGCGACGAGGAGCACGCATGGTTGTCTCAAAGCGAACGTTCCTTGCTGGCGCTCCCTTCACATACTGAACTGTGTCGCGCCCAAACTCAACAGACCTCGAATACTGGGCTCGGCGGGGGAAGACCGACCACATAAAGCAACCAGCCTACTCGGCTCGCCCTAGCAAGCTCGCTTATGGCCCTGGCGCCCGCAGCAAGTCACGTGACGACCTCCAACACACGGTGCGCTGGCGGCGTGTGCGCCCAACTGCACGGGCGGAGCGGGCCGCACATCTCCTTCGCACTCGGGGGCAGCACGGCGCCGCCAACGGCGGTGGCGCGACCGCTCCTGGAGTGGTACAATTGCTATAGGGCAACAATAAAAATTAGAAGAGGCACTTTCTGGGACATATGCAGTTAAATGTGAGGGGGGGGGGGGGGAGAGGGATGATTGCAGATTCACGTCGTAAACTCAGCGCTACAACAGTAAGTGACGTAAGGAAGCGGATGCAACTCTTGCGCTCGTCCTGTGTCCCTATTTCTTACGCCACTGTTGGTGAAAAAAGACGTAAACATAAATGAAACGTGCCTCGACGTTTTCGTCGCTTTAGCCACCGTGAGCGACGGCGCTGGAGCCTGAACAGCCCGAGACGTGAGCCCTTGCCCATCTTCTCGCTACAGTCAACTCAGGGCCTCTCGCTTTTGTCAGAAGTAAATGGTCAATAAGGAATCAAATTTAGCCTTGACAAAAAAAAAAAGAGGAAGAAATATGTGCCCGAATTAGTTATCGCACAGAACAGTGCAGAAAGCCTTATCGTGATGCTGGGTTAAATTTCTTATCCGCTTCACCGCCGTTTTTAAAATCACTGTCTCTGCTACAAGTGTCATCTTCTCATTAAAAGCGTATTGGCATAAGTATTGGTAAACTGGGATCTGTAAAAGCACGGAGGAGTCTTACCCATGTAATACATGAACTTCTTGGAAAGATATCTTCGTTCTTAGAAATGAACACTAATTCTAAAGTTATTTGCATTATACATCGACAGATTTGACTGTATACCCGTGTGGGTTGGCACAATGCTCTAGAAACTGGACTGTGGTAAGAGCGCACGTAATTCTTAGCCTGTTGTTGGACTGCTAAGCACGAGGTCGCGGGTGCGAATCCCGGCCCGGCGGCCGCATTTATATACGGAATGAAATGCGAGAACATCCGTGCACTTAGATTTAGTTGCATGTTAAAGAAGCCCTGGCGTCCAAATTATGCCGGAGTCCTCTACTACGGCGTGCCTCATAGTCAAATCGTAGTTTCGGCACGTAGAACGCCATAATTTTGACTTCTTAGCTTGTGAATCCGTCCTGGTCTCGGACCAGGACGAATTTTTCTTCAACTATGAGGCTTTTCTTTCGAAGAATCCGTATGGGTTTCCTTTGTAGCAATTGCTACGAACGGGTGGGTTTCTGATTTTCCCTTTATTCATTTTCCCTTTATTCTTAGCTTGTGCAAGAACACGAAACACGGAGCACTTTTCCGTATAGGCGCATGGGTACGACTCTCAAAATAGCAAAACGGATTACGAGGCACACCGTAATGGAGGGCTCCAAATTAAATTTGACAACCAGGGGTTCTTCACCCAGTACGCAAACATAAGTAAACGATCGTCCTTGAGTTTCCGCTACATCGATATGCGGCCGCTGTGGCTGGGAGTTGAACTCGCAACCTTTTGCTCAGCAGCAGAACACGATCGCAATATACTTAGGTGGGCGGAAACGCACATTGTGACGTCGACGTCAGCGTCATGTACAATCTCCTCAGTCAACGTCATGCTGTTTAAAGCCCGTCGCTTGAGGATGGAACTTGTAATCTACTATGTGCAGTAAGCGCGCTACATTTTTCAGCACACAACCACGGCTGAGTGAACGGGAACCGACTGTTCCTAATTAGAAACCACTGATTAAAGTAGGGGTAAAGGACAAAGAAACGAAGTTGATTGACCAATTGACTTTTCATTCCAGCAGTCTGGCTCTGCTGATTTCGAAATGTAAATTTTTGCTCTAAGCAGCCCGAAGTTAGTAACAGCACACTAAATTGTGAGTATGGCACGAGAGGTGAGTTATAAAGAACGCGGCGTCGTTGTTAGGAAGCTATCGCATTGGCGCTCATTTAGTGTCACGCACCCCACAAGAATACTACCGTCACTTGGGTTTGTTGCGCTCCAAGCCTTACTTCGCGTAATTTCTTTATATATTGTATTATTTTTTCTGCCCCATGTAAGTATTGAGCGGATGGTGTGCGGAGGGCGAAAATGTATGTAGTAGGTACAAAACATTTTTTTTTCATAGCACCTAAATTATACGGCCGACACCCGGTCGTCTAGAACCGCCTGATGAGTGCCGATTCACGAGACAAAGTAATTTCGTCCCATCTGCGGAAGCAAGTGTAATTCACGCAGCAGGCAGCCCCGAGTTACTTTCCCGGAGCATACGGGCACGGGAAGGCAATTAATTCGCGCCGCTCTGGCTGCGGTGGCTGAAAAAAAAAAATAAAGACAGAGAGACTCCTCAGAACATAAAGGAAATACATGAGGTGAGGAATACTTGTAGCTTCTCCACGGAAGAGAAATGTTAAAATGCGCAGTGGAGGTAACCTCTTCAACTTTGTTTCTTTGCACCTTTTGAACTGGGATGGAGCACTACCTTTTTTGGTCGACTGACATCCTTTGGAAATACTTAATTGAGGCAAAAAATAATTACGAAGACAAGTTTTCAGCATAGAGCGGTCAATTGTAGTACCACTTAGTACTGTCGACATGCACATTATGGGACCAAAAGCTGCGAAGCTATTCAGCAAAAAAAAAAATAACACGTCTTTAGCTCTATAAGCACATGCTGCGCGTGTTGTGTTACCTAGAGCGTTACCTACGAAGCTAGATACATACAAATTCCCCATCGTGGACTGAAATACTTTAAAATAAAGTAAGAAGTAGCAGGCCAACGCACTCTCTGCTAGTTTCAGGGTCCTCACTGTATTTGTTGTTGTCTATTACAGGGTGTGACCGTGAAAAAGTATGTCACCCAGCGATCGGCTATCACAATCATCATAAATAAACTCTGACGCGACAAAGAGTTTAGGGAAAACGTTTAAAAATAAGGAAGGGACACGCAGAAAATAAGCGGACGTGCTTTCAGCATTGACAAGCTACAAGTCTGCAATTGCGACATGCACTAAAAATAATTGATTAGGGAGTTATCAATAAATATTTACCTGACAGTTTAGTCAATCAGTGATTCTAACGCATTAATTGGCTTCATAAGCTGCTATTGATGGTTTGCCAGTATTAGGGCATTGTTATCTTTGCTGTACAGTATTGAAGACTTGTGCTCTTCCTACTTAAAGTAGGTCGTATGTCTGACAGAGTAAACTACAATCGAAAAAAGAACGGGCATAGATAGCATCCAAGCTTTCTCCAAAAAGCGCAAATATCAGAAATGGATTTTTCTTTCTTTTTCGTATTATAGCACATAATTTAGGCGAGCCTTAAAACCACACCTAGGCTTTGAGATGCGTTATCACGTATTCGTCACCAAGGACCAACCGAAAAATAAATGTAGAAAATAGTTTCGCTTCGCTCGTTATGTTGTGTTTAAAGCAAAAACGGGCAGATGAGTGCCCTTTCGAAAATTAATCGCGTGTCGTAGAAATGAAGGACAACGTTGTCATGTAGTAGCTTCTTTTGTTTTGCGTGGCGGTCTAAACACGTAGTTAATACCGTTTAAGCGCAGAATTCACAAAAAAAACACACACACACAAAGGGACACGCAAGTTCAAAACGAGGCCGTAGTAACCATGTCTAACCGGAGCGTGACGAATTGCAAGACTAAGGGTGGTTAGCGAAACGCTTGTGTTTGCATAAAAAGCGGTTTCGTATTCGTTTAACTTCACAGTCAACTGAATCAATTTTCCGCAACAGTGAGCTAGCTCTTCGTGCCTGGCAGTTGCGAGAGCCAGAATGTAAAGCACTAGCTGCGACAGCCTGAAATAAGAAAGAGAAAGCGTAACCCCACCTCAGGGCGCAGCTCCATATTCAGATGGTTTTAGTTTTACCTCACAACTAGCGATTGCTTCGTACATCAAAAAATGACAGGTAACGGAGTGGTCGTTAGAACGGTGATAGATAAACGTACAAACTTCGGCACACTCGTCACGTGGTAAAACGCCGACGCATTCACTAACTACCAGCGAGAATGGCTATACTTAGTGATCGGAATGCTTCGCAGTACCTAGTTCTGCATCGCCAGCATTATAGACTACCCAGTGTCGATTAGCTGGGCCCCAAATACTCTAACAGTGGTCTGACGAATTCAGACTTCTGGTTCTCAGGTGTAGCTTTACGTAGCAGCCGTCTTGGCAGATTGTATAGATTTCTGTTGCGTTATGCTATGCGGTGAAATATCAGTCACACTTTGTCTGAGGTCACGCCAAATTTCGAATTAACTTGGCAAGCGACGTTTGAGGTGACTGCCGTAGATACATGTACGTGCGGTGGCGAATCACAAGAACAGAGCACTTGACGGCCAAAGTGCTGATGCAATTTAGGTAGTACATGCCCACCTACCATATCGGCTCTGTGAACCCAGCTGCTGATTGCCTGACTGAGGCTCCAGTGCTGGCAAATATAACAAGAGCCCCAGGTATTTTTGTCATTGACAACACTTCGCGGCGGCATGTCTATAGCTTAAGCTGCACAATGACTGCGCCATAATTAGACGCAAGCCCGATAATATATTTAGAGTGTCACTATATGTACTAAACCAAATACTCCATGCTAAGTATAAGCCTCTAAATAACAGTAGTTATCTCAATGTAAATGTGGGAGACGCCACAACGAAAGTAAGCCGGAAACGTGTTAACCATCATTGCGGTTTTTAGATTCGAAGCTGATGTGAATAACTAAGCTTCCAGTTCGTAAGAGCTGTCTTGGTGTACCTGCCGTTCTTGCTAATAATACCAGGTCGTTTTTTTTTCTGCACCAAATTTTTTTTAATCTTTGGGGCACGTAGTACACTCATAACAGATGAAATAAATTACTCGATGAGGTGAACATTAGTTCGACTTGAAATTGAAAGGAATAGCTGTATGATGAACATATCACTAATTAGTTATTGTAATAATTGTGGTACATATCGAAATTTACGAATTATAGGTGGTGGGTTCCCTAAGCATATCCACTTGAAATGAATTCACAGGATGGTACGAGTTCTGAATTAAAAAAAAATGCATAGAACAGCGTTTTAACAAAGAAAGCAAGTGGAACAACAGTTCATTCTTCTTGCCGCAAATCTTACGGCGAGCATCTCGAAACCACTGCGATCCTCTGAATTCGTTCCAAGTCAATATGCCTTGCAAGCTCAGTAGCTACAGTTCGAAGTTTGCAAGATCTGAGGGAAATTATTTAGTAGAAACTTAATTCGTGAATTTTTGTTATTTTTCAACCACGTATTTGATTTCTCGTGGAAGTAATGCATGCCTTAACTAGTCTTTTAGTTCAAGGGTTAGAAAGGTTCCGTCAGCCCCAGGCGATTTTTTAAAATTTGGTGTAAGTAAAAAGAAAAAGATGTGTCCGACATGTTGATTGGCCATCATCGGCTCTTACGAACAATCCAAAGCGTATAGGAACATTTCTGGGGCTACGGGTACATGTCGGCTGTCTTTCGGCGTGCTCCTTCAACTTGAATGAGTCAAACTTGAAAAAGCTAGGAAAAAAAATCTCCAACAGAGTACTTTTCTTACAACAACGGAACACATCTCTCTGGCAGCACAGTTTAACTTAAGAGGCATGCGACTATTCTCCCTCGTTAGTAAAGCAAACATCAGTTGCCGGTGTTCGGCGGTCCCTGCTACACGAAGGAACCACGCCTATTTCCCGCTCTATAAAAGAGCACTCCCGCAGAAGCCGGCCTCGCACGGCTATGATGCGGTCACGTGACTACTAGCTACCATCATCCTATAAAAATGGCCAACTTTTATTGCCGGCGGCATCGAAAATGACCAGAAGTCGGCTTCTTTCTAGGCGCATATTCCTTGCATCGTCTTGTTTCACCACGCCATCTCGTATTGTCAGCGCTACTTTCTTACGTGTTCACTCTTTTCATTTCTCGGTCTCTTGACATGGGTTTCGTGTTCAGTTAGCTTGTCTCCGTTTTTTTTTTTGCGATGCTTTTAGGAAGCTATGCAAGAACACCGCATGCCCTACGGACATTGTCGGAGTTGGCTTGCCCCACTGGTTGTCGTGCTGATCGCTTCCAGACAGCCTATGTAAGTGCGAGCCATGCGGCAATGGTGGCACCAAGAAAGCAAGAAAAAAGTTTGCAAGAAAGCATAAAACACGTGCGTTCTATATCCAACAGAGTTCCTGCTTTTCACTGTGGCAAGCCATGTCACACCCTCCAGTGCCCCCCGTCCCTCCTTCCTTTGCTCATTTCTTCTTTCACTTACTAGCAGATTCTGTACTTTTTTTTTCGTTCCCTGTATTATTTTTTTATGTTCCTCCTTTTCTGTTCCCACATGCTGTCCCCGCTTTGCTCTTCCATTCGCAGCTTCCCCTCACCCATTTCATTGTCTCTGGTTGTGTTATATCTCCAAGCGGCGTTGCAATGGTGCGACCGCCTTTGAATGTTGTAGCGCGTAGTATCGCGTTACTGTGTGAATTTTCTGGTTTCCATACTTTTTTCCTCTTCTTCTTCTTTCTCCTTTTATTCCCTTTACCCCTTTCCCCAGCACAAGTTAGCCAGCCGGTACTTACACTGGCTAACCTCCCTGTCTTTCCTCCCTTTTGTCTCCTCCTCCTTGCTATCTTTCATTCTTTTTGTGAACCTAGCTGCAGCGATTTGGGACGCAGATGCGATCCACGCTGGAACGGTAGGCTTATGTATACATTAATCAGTTTTATTTCTCCTTAACAGGTTCGACGAACGTGGAAGGGCTGGGCGCGTAAGTGCAGCTTGCTTCAGTTTCAGTTAATCTAGTATTCTTTTTCATACTAACTATCGCTGTTTATACAACGGTGTAATGTCAATAAAGACAAGTTGAAAAAGAGAGAAAAGGAAAAAAAAACATACCAGTGCAGGAATTCAAAGCTGCTAGAATAGCAGCCCGACGGCATTCCTGCTCAAAATGTTTTGGCGCAACGCGAAATAATATTGGAGATAGCCTTATCTCGGCATCTGAGGCGAGAAACGAGACTTCGCGGGACTTTACCTAACCACGGCCGCATCTTGTCAGACAGGTGCAATACACAGGACGAGGTGAAGGGATTTTACTCGGTCAACAATAGGAATGCATCTTTATGCCTTGGAAGGTCTCGTAATGCCACGGTTATTTTGCAATAACTAAACATGAAAAAAAAGGACCCCTGAGAGTCCTTATACCATTTCATCGAAATTTTCTGCGAAGAAGAGAACGTGTCGGGTTTCAGGCAACGCTTGCACACAATACGGATCAGAGCTGCACTATAGGTGAAAAAAAAAGTATTTATGAAATGAGCCCGCCTCGTATACTTGTCTTTTCTCTCGTCTTCCTTCAGTCTTTGTCGCATTGTGCCGTATTACTATAACGAATGCGTACCTGGAAGTTGAGGCAAAGACGAAGAGAAACGACACCATTTCCTCGCCCTACTCGGCTGTGATCAAGACGCCACAACGTGTGGCCGAACATCAACTTTTCTTTTCAGACATTGGCGTCCGTGCTGCGCTCGTTCGATGCGGGGCAGCTCAGGCAGGTCTCGGTCCATGCAATATTGAAATCGATCGCGCCATGCCCAAAGTGAGATCGGAGATATACCCTGGCCCGAAATTGCCCGCCGGGAACTGGAAAGTGGAGCCTTTCAGAAAGCGTCGTCGGCTACGAAAAGCGCGGTCATTTCCAGCTTGTCTTTCTCATTTCTTCCCTCACATTGCGAACGTAACCCAGGCCCACTCGAATAAAGTAGAGAATATCAAAAGAACACTGGAATCCGCGGCGCAGAAAAAGAGATGTCGCAGGTATACAAAACAAAAAACAAGTGAAGAACAGGTAAGTACGGCTGTGCAAGCCAAACCCCGTTCTGCAGTAAGCCGTTGAAAGACAAGGAGGGGGGGAGGAGCGGGGGGGGGGGGGGTCACATTGAGCTCTACGAACCTTGAAGCCACGAAGAAATAGGCACTAAATCTTCAGAGAGCGAGTTCTCCCTTTCCAATAGAAAAGGTACAGAACCACACCATCTCACAGGTGGGTCAATGAGACTGTCAACTAATGGGAACAGAATGCTTCTAGTTTGACATTTGTGTTTTACTTTGGCCTGAGAAATCCAGCCAGCCATTAAGTCTAGGGCAAAGCTCATATATGAGCCCACACAAGCACGAAAAGCTCTGGCCTCCACGCTTCACACTATCGCTTTCATTTTATTTCCAGAAGGAATAAAGCAAGATGTTTATGCTTTCATGCAAACACCTTATTGATTTTCTGGAATACGTAGAATACTTCACCTTAACAGACAAATTAGCACCAGGGGCCGAATTCCTCAAAGCTTTTCGTTCGTAAATGTGATTCGCATTGGCCGTCAGCTTTCGATGTCCAACGTTCCAATCGGCTGGCATCTGCTCATACAATCACATCTATCCTAAGAGCTTTTTTTTAAATTACGGCCTCGAATAACAAAACGCGGCCAATCGTTCTACTCTAGGACTTGTTTTATCTCTCACCTTCTCCAAAGGCATGTGTTTTTTTTTATGCGGAACGAGTAAACAAGCAACGAGGTCACCGCTAGCTTATACGCACTTAGTGCGTGCCACGTTGTTGTTCCTGAGTGCCCGTTGTTTCTGCTCAGTTTGAAAGCGCGCTCGCGACCCACACCTTGTTTACTTTGGTCCCTCGAAGTTTCGATGGCGGTCGTAGATGGCACTCTTTCTTTTTCTCTTGATTCCGCTTCGCCATGTCCACCGAAGTTGATTCTAATCTTCCTGACGCATCAAAAACACACTCTCCCACACAAACAGACTCGCCTTTCGATTGTTTATACTGCGCGCTCATCATCGAACTTTCTTCTGAGAAAGAAGTGTACACACCGAAAGAAAAAAAAAAGTGTCTTCCCGTACAGGGCACACCGTCGAGACCTTTCGCGAAAAGTGTTGGCATCCTTACTCCTGTTCTTGCTGCTCCGTTTTGTTGCACGTTTTGCCCGAATGCGCTAGTCCGGGGTTCGTTGTAACTCAATTTCTTAGTTCAAAACTATACCAGCCAATTTCGCTTTCGCTCTATAGAACTGTAAACTCAGCGGAAAGGAAGAAAGAAAAACATTTGGTTGCTTTCCAGCACCCAATTCCTGTGGGGCCTTTCGTCGGCACGTATCGATGATAAAGCCAGTAAAATGCGAAACAATGTTTCTGCGCGATCTCCCCCGCTGGCTTCCATGCGCGTGTTATTTATGTAATTGACGTAGACATGCTCTGTAAGCGACACGCGGCGTTTGCACCCTATATCGCACTGAGAGGAAAAATCGCATTCAGAGACTTAGTTTTGTGAAGTATTTCCTGTTAGGCTTTGCGTGTGCGTCAAATTTTTGAAAGCAAAGATTTCTCTGCTAATCATTCTGTGGGTTGGCTTCGGTGAGTCGTCGTTCGATACGTCAGTTGGTCGCTGGTCGGAGTCTCGCCGAGTAGACGCTTCCTCAAAATAAAAAAAAAACAAGTCCAGCGGCGGGATTCGAACGCGAGTACTTGAACGTACCCGCCCCATGGTACACCCGTTTGACAACAGCCGCAGGCATGAAAGGCGCGCTCATTGTACATGGTGGCACCTTCTCTGGTTAAGCAAAAACACACCGTGCGCGGAAGGGCGGCATCACGTAGCAATTGAGTTGGGAGGCTTCGGCAACACCTGGCTGGCACCTCCTGGCCGTCGTCTGCTGCCATTGCACCGAAAACAGTTGTGTTAGTAAAGCGGAAGACGGACTTCGATAGGCCTATGTTTGGTAAGCTTCCTTTGTGGCGTCCGTGTGACTTTTAATGCGATTTCTCTAAGACCACACGCGTCAGCGAACTCGCCACAACTTCCTTCTTTCCTTCCCTCCTCTCTCTCCCTGTGATCTCTGTTTCCCCTTTCCCATTCCCCCGGTGTAGGGTAGCCAACCCGACGTTATTCTGGTTAACCTCCCTGCCTTCTACTTTTCTCTTCCCTCCTCCTCCTTGTGGCGTCCGATAGCTAGGTACTTTGGTCGATGATGGCACTTTGTTGTGTTGTCGCAAGGTCCGCCGTCAATTCTGAGGACATTTGCAAAACGAATTGGTCATCGAAATTCAGTTCCCATTTTTTTTATCGTGACGTACGATTTCGTCTTACCAGATCGCCTAAGCTTCACTTGCAACAATTCCCACAGTGCGTGGAACCTGCATGATTCTTTTTTTATATACCTCGACGTAAGCGAGTGCAAAGCTTCGTTTTCTTTCTCATTGCTCAACGTACGATTAAGATTGCATAATCCAAGTGCATCTTCGGGAAAAATATTGTGCAGTCGGGGTACCTTCCCACTCTTTCGTTCGAATTCTCGAACTTGTAGCAATGTTGTCGTGGTTTTGGCTAGAATTTTCTTGAACGTCTTAGAATTCTAATATCTTCAATACTCACTTCCTGATGGCAAGCAAATCAATATCACAGTTAATAACAAGGAAGTCCGTGCTGAGTGTGAACAGGAAAACAATATAACCTGCAAACCACTGCGTGCGGCAGATTTGTTGCACACAATGAAGCAATCTTCGCCGGTATTCACCCCGACAGCCTCACGTTCTTGCCATTACTTGCTAATTATGAGAAAGGTAAAAATAACAGTTTAATACTGATTACAATGATTAACCCTCTGAAGAAGAGTGAATATTGAATTTTGAAGCTTTTATATATCAGTGTACTCCTATCATTCTCTCTACTCTACCTGTTCCTGCCCTGTCCTCTTAGCGAGGTACTTTCATGCTAGCATTTTGCCGTGATTATTCCACCCAATACTGTCACTACCATCTTCTATTGTTTTAGCTTTAAGATTTAAGATAAAGAATGGAAGACGGTAATGACAGTATTGGTAAAAGCAAACTTTTCAAAAATCAGTAAGAAATCCCCTTGCTAACCCGCATTTTGGTTGCCACAATGTAAGACCGTGAAAGAAATGAAAACAAATAAGACTTAGGAAGTTCGAACGACGGGGGCGGGGGGGGGGGGGGGGGTTGGAGTGCGCACAGTTAGAAATAGAAACTTAATGTCACGAGACAGGCTTTCATGACGAAAAGAGAAAGCCTTTATTTGAGAACAGCGTATCCGAAGAATAACTGTGGGCTTGAGAAGGACGACGGTTGAAATGGGAATAAAGTGGTTGAAGGGAGGCCTTTCGATTTGTGGACCGAGTGATCGATGCTTCAAAGAAGAAAAACACATTGCGCAGCTTTGACAGCTAAAAATCTATTAAAGCTGTTTCAAAGTACTCGAATTCTGTGTCGCTTACAGCTGAAGAGAAAATCTTACTACATACAATTACACGTATTATATTTAAGCATGGCTCCCGAAGCGGGAGATTGATATGCAAAAGCAAAGTACGCCTTCTTGTCTTTCTATATTATGGGTGCTATCAATGTCGATAGCTTCTCACTTACTAGGTAAAAACTACATGAAAACTAGGTAAACGATGCTCTCGTACACTGAGTATCTCTCTCCGTAATTATTAGTGGCACGAGCATCGAGTGACACACTTGTTTCTTGCACATCACTTCCGTTTCACCTGCTGAGACGACCGGGGACGAAATTCAAAATAAACCAGAAAAACTAGAAAAAAAAAATAGCACAGTATAATATTAATGGGTTCCATTATAGATGTAATATCAGACCATTAGTTTAGCTAACGATTGCGCAACTGCAGTGTCTGGAATAATAAGAATTATTTGAAATTGATTACCGCTCACCAAAGCACAGAGCACAGAAACCCGGAAGTAGAAAGCGGAAGTAATGACGTCACTAATGACGTCACACAAAAGTAGATGGCATGAAATTTAACCGGCGAATTAATGGAAAACAGTGTCCTCGCATAGGCTGAATATCTGCCTAGCTGAGTGGATGTGACGTCACTCCATCCCCTCTCGCTTCTCCTCATTTGGCGCTCACCTACTCGCTCCCTCTCTCTTGCTCACAACAGCAGCGCGCGCGCGCTCGTTACATGCTCTGACGTCAGCACCGGACAGGGCGCGTAAGGTTGCGTTTCGTGCGCCGTTCGGTTGGGGGCTACGCCCCACCAGGTGGCACGCTCTGTGCTTGCTCCTGGCCCTACCTCGCTCCTAGCCCGCATATCGCGCCAGCGGATAGACGTTCGCTCGCTTACCTAAATAACACCAACGCTGAAGTGCAAGTGCCACAAAGAGACACTTAAATCGAAGACTAGGGTCGCCTACCATTCTTGTGATCGGTGGTTTTGTACTCATAAGGGGCCCCAAGCTGTCTAGTCTTGTTGTACCGAGAAAGTTGAGAAGAACAGACATCAATGCGTCCCTAAAGAAAGGCAGAGAAAAGTAAATCTTATGGGATTTTGGTTGTGGTGTCTAACTTGAATCAAATGTCTTGCCTCTCAGTAGCTATAACAGCAAGCTTTCTTGATTGTTCCAGAAGTAACGCACTTGTGGACACATAGACGCACCCAAAATTAGGCAAACAATAGCGTTTCTTTTTTTTTGCGTTCGCCCTTATATTCACAAGTGCGCTGCCTTTAGAAGGACAATAGTCAATAAACTAGCCCACCAATATCTCTCCTCAGCATGTTTCTATGCCCTAGCAAATAATTTTCAGTTAGAAGTATATTTAATGCGCAAGCATTCCTTGGCGAATTCCCAAGCATGGTCACGCGAGAAATGTAACCCCTCGCATCTGACAAAAATGCGTAATTTGTAAAGGCATTTAATCGTTATGATAGAGTAGATGTAGACAATTAGCAGCTCTTAAGCAATAAGGAGCAATTTAATACAAAAATAAAACGATAATACCCATGGAGATACATAGAGCTCCTTATAAAGTGCATGGGGAAGCTTACAATAGGGGTGGGCTCACTGAAGTTTGGGGGTGGGTCAACTTGACATTTGGAGGAGGTGAAGCAACTGAAGTTTGGGTGTGGGCCAACTTAAAATTTGGGTGTGGGCCAACTTGAAATTCGCAAGTGGGCCAACGTAAAGTTTATGTGTGGGCCAGCTTCGATTTCGCGGTGGGCCTACTGGAAATTTGTGGTTGGCACAACTGAAATGTGGGGTTGGGCCAACTTGAGATATTTGAGTGGTTCAACGTACAACTCAATGATGCTGAGCGTCCTTCGAGTTATGAACAACTCGCGGGCAAGTGAGGGCGTGGAGACGCTTGGCGTGTTTCCACTGGGCCTTACTGAGGCGCAGTCAGAACGCAGGTGAGTGCTTCCGTGGACAAGAAACGCGCGGATAACACAGGCTTGCGAGAGCAAAAGTGAGGAGGACATGGCATCGCGGCGATGCGCTACCCCTTAGCGCAATGTCTCACGCGCTACTGCGGCAACTGGCACTCGCTTTCAACGGCTCTGCTGCATTGAGCCCTGCTCGTGCCCCGCCTTTCGGCTCACTTGGTAAGATTGCATCAAAGGGGCCGGATGCTGCGAGAAAAATCTGACAGTTGTCTACTAAGGCATACACGTTCTTTGCCACCAGAAATACCATGGGTAGAAGCACATAAACTAGGAAAAGCAAGTAAGCAAAACTAAGCAAGAACGGATTCCCAGCCGAGACAAAAAATGTTTACGCATTAGTACACAATTCTCAGAATTTCATTAGCTTTTATACTTACTCAAGTGATCACGTGTTATGATAGTCTTCTTGCTGATATCTAATATTAGTAGCTGATTAGTGATGCGTCCAAATGGAAACAAACTGTAGTGCGTATCGTTTTCAATAATACAAGCAAGAGTTCGCGCTTGTAAAGAGGGCTTCTTGAGCAAGCATATAAAACTTGCAGACAAAGCACGCTTTACAGGCTATTATTTGCGTTCCATGGAATAACGAATGGCCTTAAAAACATCAACGTGTGAAGGCATTGTATAATCTTAAGGTCGTACACTTATACATTTCAAATAAAGACCACCTTCAGGGACCTAATAAGATCAGTTCTGATCACATTAGACGCATTTACTTGCATCAAAGGACTTTATAAGGGTATCGCTACTCTACTGAGCAGTCCGCTCTACAGTTTCTGAACCTATGATGTGCCCTCCGAAGCATTTCTTTCTTAAATTGCTATTTTTCTGCCAAAATAGCAGGCCCCATCATTAGGACCTAAAATGTTTATTTCGATATTTTGATTTTATTACAATAAAAGCAAGAAACAACCAATAATTATCGCATGATTGCGCATGTAAGCATACACCTAAGGTCGAAGCAGAGATGAAGAGTAGCTTTAGGTAATCACTAGAGCATCAAAGGCGGCGCAGACAAAACAGTTGCCTAAATGATAAAAGCATCACTTCTACCGACACACTAATAACAGGCTCGGTTGCAACGCCCGCGGCCTTGTTCGGTCACATGAGAACAATCTCCTGTACTGTCTGAAGCAACGCCAGTGTAAACAAGATGCCGCCTTTGTGGTGGCGTCTTTCGGGTGCCGCCGGACTGTTCACCTCCTTTGATGTTCAACCACGGTGTAGCGTTTCCACCTTGATGCGCTTTCCCAACGCCCGAACGGCCTGATAGCAAGCGAGAAGACATCGCTGCCTGCACTGCAACCCCAAAACATCTCGTCATACACCGAAAATGTGAAAGTAAGCTAGGCGTCATGGTAAAGCAAAGGTCCCGGCATGCGCCGTAAGAAGGGCGCGGGCGTATGTTAAGGTACCCACAGCTTCTCTCTGGTCATCTCTACTTATATCGTATTGCTATTAGCTTACGTGACGTGTATTGCTGCTCGTACGTTGTGTGAAGCCCTTAATGTCACTTTTCTTCCTTATGTTCCGACATCGGTTCAGACGACACCTGTTTTGGGCTCTTTATTAAGAAACGTACCTTGAGCAGAAATGTAACTTTGTTTCGATGTTGGTGCACATGATGGAAATCCCATCCATATAAGTGGAGTGAAATCAATTTCGTCGAAGTGCCTGCGTCCTATCCTAGGGTGATTATCCTAGAGTGATGTGAAAGGATATTGAGTAGCAACGTTGGTCGCACGAGCTGAGCTCTGCTTCTCTCTCCTTTTATTGCTTGTGAGTGTGTTGCATGATACAGAAGTCACCGCTTTCAGCGGAACAAAGCTGCGAAATTCTATGGACAGGCGTTAGCATCTGGGAAACGCAACGACGCTGCTGCTTACAGCAAACTCGAGAAGTTGTAGATTCTTCTAGAAGGGACGATACGGCCATTTTCTGTTTTCTCAGAACAACCTACGTGCCCTGATTTTAAAAAATAACGCCCCCCCCCCCCCCCCCTCCACGTCGGACAACTCGCTCTGACCTGAATTCTCGCATCAGATAACAGGTGTGTGGTCGTTTCCGCTTGAAGATATTCTTGGGGTGGTCGACTACATCTTAAGCAATAACTGTCATTGTTTCATATGTAATTACCAATTGCGGCTCGAAAAGTGTTCGGAAAATGTGTTACATTTGCACGCGAAACTACAACGTCTACAACATCATGAAGAATGCAACAATCCACTTTCTTAAACATGACAAGACGAGCAGGCCCTCCACTGACATATTCTACGGTTCTGCAAAAATAAGGAGCAGCGTCGTTGAATCGAAGTGTCTAGACGGATAAACGCTGTAGCAACCGTGTTATGAACATTACAGATGTCTTCTCATGGCAACGGTCAATTCGAAGATGTGTGGAATTAAGAGAAGCGTGGCTTCTTTCGCTGTTGTCTTTTTGTCTTCTTTTTGTCTTTCGCATGACAAAAAGAAAAAAAAGGTACATAGCACGGAATGAACCAGGAAACAGGAGAGAAAAAATAAATATAAAGAATTGTGAACTTTATGACACCTAGCAGAGCTGATGAACAGCCTTTCGAAGGGTGACGTATGCTAAGCGATACTGGTGACGTATACTAAGGCACCAAACTAATCTCCGACGCACCGGCAGTGGGCTTGCTTCATGATCTGCACCTACACGCACGCTTGGCCTCGTTATCTGGCTACCATAGCCATTCTCTTCGGCATTTTTATTGATATCTTCTTTTTATCTACTCGCGATGCTTTGCTAAGCAGTCCTCGTAACATACTCAAGCCCACGCGGTCCTGGCCAAAAAACGTGTTTGTCAATGCCCGTGTTTGCGCACACGCTTTGCCTCCCAAAAGCGATGAGGGAGAATCGTATAGTCAAACGACTGATTGGTTGTGTAGTGCTAAGTGTATGCTCCACAAAATAGTCAATAAGTCAGACAGCCTAGATTTTATTTTTCGCGACGTCGGCTCCGCAATGCGTTACGCAACAAAACTTTTGAGCATTTGGTGATGGCACGAATCACGCATCCCGGAAACATATTGTTCGAATGTTAACGTGGTCAGGCCAATTACGAGGCTAAAGCAACGGAATTAGAGCTTACGCCGTCAGAAACTGAGTTTTAGGCGACCAAATGCACAAGCAGTTTACGTACATTGCCTCAAACACAATTCTTCAGTTTTCGTCACCTCGTCTACATTTAGCGCTGCAAGTTTCCTTTACTTCGAATAACACTCACTGTATTCTTCGCCAGTATGCAGCAATGCTTCCATACGGATTAAGCATGGTCGCTTCCGTCAATACTGTTATGCGATGTAGCCGGACGAATCTCATGTGGGGCTCACCACCCGAGGACGCTGGTGAAATCAATTGTACCAATCGCTGGTGTCAGACAAACGCGCAGCCAGTCCGCTAGTCAGCATTTTCGATCCGCAATCACGGCTTAGGAATGACGGAGCACGACTTGCAAATGCTTCTAAATACCTAAAAAAAAGTTTGGAGGGGCCGAATTATGTCAGGCACTGCCTTTCAGCGCAATGACACAAATTATGGTGCTTGTTCGTTTGGCTGTATTATGCATGTATGAAGAAATGGACTGGAAACAAATGAAATAAGGTTCCTAATAAACCAGCTTCGACTAAGGACCAGCGGTAAGGGGACGACGAGCTCAGGGAGCCGGCCAAACAAAAGAGAAACGTCATAGTTGCAGACTGACTGTACGGTTTTCTGGGCAATCCCAACATTTAGGTGGCATACTAACGCCTAAGTACCCCCGAGTTGAAGTTGTAAATGAAAAATTTGTTTACTTTAAACTAGAAAGTCGCTGACATGCCGTTTGCAGCTCTCAGAATTAACAGGCTTGTCCTACGAGTCTCATCCCACGAGAATGATGTGAGCAGCCACACCTTCTTGGTGACCTTGGTTGCTGCCCCCCCACTTCCACTCCTGTTTTTCCTCGTAGTATAAGCCTACGACATTTAGATCACAGTGTCATTATTATAGCGCATTTGCAGCGAGACTTGCTTCTCGTGTCACGTGAGCATACGGTCTTCCACACACCTATACGTCGATCTCTTGCTGGACCTATCTAAAGCAAAAGCACCAATGAATGGATTGAACACGCGCTATCCTGATAACATATGTTTGATAAATGTAACATGCGTGGAATCTGCTGTTACCACCGAATATCATATTGATGGAAATTGCGGCATCCAACGATCGCATACATAGTATTAGTAGAACAGCTGATTAGTATTAAAGTGCTCGTAGCAGCTCAACTTTAGAAGTAAGGACGAGAGATTGACCTTTGAGTAATTAATACTGGCCTTTGGTGCTATACTATCCACTGTTCTGCTTACCCAATGAAGAAATGTTAAGAGGAAGCTTTAGCTCGGGCCCAATTCCGACGCGGCCTATTCAAATACATGCAAAAACGCAAAAAACATTTTTCTGGGATAACCCCTAGAACGATTTCAATGAAATTTGTTGCATTTGAGAGAGAAAGTTAAATTTTAGTGACTGTTGGAAGCTGAATCTTTATTTAGGGCTTGAATTTTGTTAAAAAGATTTTCAAAAATTCAGACGATTGAAAAAAATAGAAGCACAAAGTTTACAAACTAATAGCTCTGCATCAAAAACAGATATTGCGGTTCTGTAAACGGCATCCATTAGATCATGCAAAACGGACAAATTCGTATGTCATTTTAGATTTTACGTGAATTTACGTTGTTTAGGAGGGTTCTGCAAAGGTTGTAATTACATATTAATTATTTTTTTGAAATTCATGTGTAAGATGCCACATTTGTTCCCTTTAGATGTGCTATTAGGTACAATTCACAAAATTGCGATATCATTTTTCTTGCTGAGTTACGGAGTTGTAAACTTTATAGTTTTGTTTTCTGAAAATTTGAAATTTTTGCCAATTTTTAGTAAAGAATTAACATAAATCGAAAATTCCAAAAAACAGTCACTAGAGTTTAAGTTTTTCTTTTAAGTGCAGCAAACCCCGTCAAATTTGGTGCAGTGGTTGCCGAGAAAAACTAATTCTCCTTTTACATGTATTTAGATAGGAACACCCGAGCTAAAGCTTCCTCTTAAAGTTCTCCTTTATTCTAAGTGTCCCTGTACATTACGACAGCTTACGGAACCCACGCCTGTTTGGCGAGAGATGTATGGCTAGATTTAATCATAAGCTTTTTAAATAAATTATATAGATTGGCTTTCTTGCCATAATTGTATTGAAATCGCAGCTACTGCCTTGTTTTTATTGTATTGTTTTACATTTCAGTTACCTGCTACTGCAATTAATAAGTTAGTTCATTCTGCATAGGACACGCTAATTTGTTCACACTAAACATTGCATCTCGTTCGGTTCTAATCTGCCCTTCGTACTTTACCCTTAATGTAATTGCATATCCCATGTCCATCTTTCGCGCGAAGCTTGAACAGTGTTTCCATTTTCTCTGCCAAATGTAAAATTACCTCATTTCCTACAGCTACGACGTTGAAATAACTCAAATACAGAAGCCACAACAGAAACAGAAGCACAAATATCGTTTGCCTCGACTGTATGACAGGGCTCCGTTGGATCAGAAATAGCTTCACTTTCTTCTTTCTTCGTTATAGTTTACAGTTTCTCATCAAAAGTGCGTATGCGCGTTGTTTTTGAGGGGTGAAGTAAATTACCCTCACGTCCCTCTGGTGCCTCTAGCTTGCAAAGTTTATAGTAACGACAAATATAATAACAAAATATTGATCATAAGAAAATATAAAACGGTGTAACACGAAGTGTGCTCCCCTCCCTTGAACGCATGTATATCAAGAGAGCCAGACATGCCATTTATTTGTACTTTGTTTTTTCAACAAGACCTTTAAAGGAATAAAAAAAATGAAATTTGCGAGAAAAAGTTAAGTACAGTGTGATAGCGAAAATGACGATAATTAAGAAGAAAGTGCCAGCCAACATCGCCCGTGACGCCGACGTCTTCACACATCTTTAATTAAGAAGCACATCGGCATCAAACAACTCCTCTAGAAGGAAGTAAACCGTCGACGTTTGTTTCTTGTAAAATATCAGCAGTTGACGGCGCTTCATAATAAACAAAGTGCTTGTGGCACATCTGCAGACGGAGACAGTGTCCGTGTAGAAAGAACACGTAGGAGTTTCTCCAACAGTTCGTCTTTCCTCGTACGGCACCTTTGACGGGCGGTGGCAGTTATTAACAGGAACAAAGCAAAGTAATTGCTCTAAGCTGAAAAATATTTTGGAGCTGCAAGTGAAGCAAAGAAACATCCCACAGAAGCACGTCTGGTAAATCATTTACTTCGCTGATAAAGAGTGAGATCAACAGTAGTGTTTCACACCCTCTACGAGCCTGTCGAATTTTCCAAGATCCTACATCTTTTATACGCGCAAAAAGATTTACAACTGTCATGGGAGGATTTTTAAGCTTCAGCAAGAGAAAGAGAGATAGAAAATGATAGATGAAAGGTAGGGAGGTTAACCAGGACTGAGCCCGGTTGGCTACCCTACACTGGGGAAAGGGAAAGGGGACAAACCGGAACTCGAGAGCAATGGGTGACTTAGTAGGAAAACTAAATCTTGTGTAATATAAACGTATACGTGGGATTCTATCTCTGAAACACCACCGTTGTACTACTCCACAAATCATGCTGTACAGTAACCGGATGGAACATGACGCTATGTAAACGTCGTAAAACGTATAGGAGCGTCTTGGAGCGACGTCGGCATTGTCTTGAAGCAGTTGACCGTGCATGTCACGCCCATATGATATCAAGTTGCAGCATTGCAGAGATATCGGGGCAGCATGCAACCACAAATCGCCGTACTAGCTTACTTTGAGGCTATCGCCTGAACTAAGTGGTTTAAGCTACTTGACCAAGTCCCTCGCAGATAAGTGTACAGTTTTGTGACAAAATGATTTTTTAATTATTGCTCAATATTAACAAATACCGAAATCTGTCGGCAGGAGAAGACCATTTCAAATTATAACACAGTCATCGTCAATAAAGTAATTTACCATATCGTCTAGATTGAATGTTTAAGAACATGTGCGCTACACTTAAGCTGTAGGCTCCTTTACCTGTAATAACAGTTGCACCTGGTAACAGTTGCGCGTCGTAGACACCCGTGTGGTGGGTTCTTGCTTTTCCCCTCATTGCAGGTGCTGCAACACAAAGCCGTTTGTAAGCGTCGTTTCGTCCTTTTACTTCTCCATTTACGCAATCCATGCAGGCGACCACTGTTGTCGTTTGGCCTGTCGTTCGTCAAGAGGCATTCACATGCTATCATCTGTCTTCCTTTTGTTTTCTTTCTATGCGCTTAACCTACAATCTAGTGTCGCCATCTCTCTTCGCATCAAGCACCTTAGTTGTGCACTTATCTTAGCGCCTCCTTTTTTCTTCTTGAGCTTCGGTGTCCTACACCCTGTTCCTGCCACCAAGAGAACCGCGACTGCTCGGATAGGGGTCTTGAGGGCCCGCCAACTGACGAAATACGCGGAGGGACGTATAGGTAACGCAACGCCAACGGTTGCTTGATGCATCTCCGCACTCGGAAGGTTGCGTCATGGGCGAGTTCGTTTCCCATTACCGTCCTAAGCTATCGGTCTCCTCTTGGTTTTTTTTCTTTATTGTGTTTATTTAGCATTGCGAAAGCTCAAGTGATTTCACCGTCTGTAGCGCCACTTCTTGTGACCACTGCCACCACTCCCTTAGCTCGATTAGTCTAAACCCCACCAACACAACTTTCCTTCGGCGCTGTCATTCTTCCTGTAGAGCATCCAGCAATGAGGAATCGCGGCGTAGAAGAACTAGCACATGCTCTTTCTCAGCAAACAATTGCTTCTACTGTGCTTTTTTTGTACTTCAACCTTGCATACGGTGCGTTTCAGCAATCTGGAGCTTTTTTTTGTGCCTTTGTGCCTTTTAAGGCACGAACGCTCAGACTTCAGTGTCAGGAAAACACGCAATTTGGCAACACTGAGCGCTGGCACCATGACAGCGCGACCTGACGGTGATGAAAGACAAGCCCCCCCCCCCTACCCCCCCCACCCCCCGGAATAATGAACGAGCCCCAATCGCCGGATAATCGACCGTGTTGCTAAAATCGAGCACGATAATCGAGCCCGGTGTTGCTCAAATGATACGAACACAAATCAGATATGTTAAAATACTATTTTGACGGTAAGTATCGATTCGGTGAATATCACGGCATGACCCGTGTAGATTTTACCATGTAATTAGGCAAGAAATCCGACCTTCATTTTCGTGAAAAAAAAATGACTTTTTTTTCTGTATACAACATTTCTTCGAAATTTCACTGTACCAATCGTTGTCAATTCTTCATGGTCAAACTTACTTTCCCGACTGTGGACAAAATAATCGCATAGCCTCATTGACGTTACCCAATAGGTATTTATACGCTATCAAATAATATAAACAATCCGATGACTTGAGCTGAAAAAGGGAAAACAGTTGATGAAATGCAGCTTTATTTTCCCATTCTTGTGTACATTTGGAGGCACACCGCAATAAGAGAAATGTATTTGTTCATATTCCACGATGGATAAGAAGCTAACCTGTCCGTCGAATACTACGTTCAATAGCGAAATTTCTTCGTTTACATCGTATCAAGAAGGCATATAGTGAAACCATGTCGGCTGTCATTTTTCCTGTGTGTAAGCGTAAGGCATAGCCGAGAAAAAAATTAGACAAGAAGAGTGAGAGAAGGCAGGGTGGCTAAATAGAAAAGCACCTGGTGGGCAACCGCTGTTTTGGGAAGGGGCAAAAGGGGAATAAAACAATGAGAAAGACCGGAAAGAAATAGGTGGTGAACAAAAAAATAATTAACCTTTATCCTATGAAGGAACTCCTTTAGATGGACCCTAAATTGAGCGTAAATGAACACGTAGTCCTTTTACAAGAGAACATGCACAGTGACTTAGAGTCAAGTTTGCTTATTAAGCCGCCAGAGTTAATTATTCGTTAAGGACGGTGGCAGCGCACGTAGCAATTTAGTGCCTTTATAAACACCGGGAAAAAGAAAGAGAAACCCAAGGTTGTAAAGGGCGCACGGGTATAGCGGGGGAGAGTACTGCTGCTACCAAAGGCCGCTGTGATTTAGTTTTTAAGAGATTCTGCCGGGAAACCAACGAGAGCAGGCATCAGATGCCATCTTTCTTTTTACTCGCGTTTTGCATCGCTCTTTACTTCTTTCTTATCTGTTTTCGCTGTGTTATGCAAGCACCGAGGCGAAGCCCAATTAAACCACGAATGACCGCGGTTAATTGCCCGTTGCGAGGCAAAAGCAAAGTACACCCACACGAACAGGCGTGGGCACTACGGAATGCTTGAATCACGTCCGGGGCGAAATCCCCGACCTAGCTTTCATGCCAGCAGAGCCCATTTCGGAGTGTGTGCACCATGTATGGGTGCGGTGTCGGTTAATACCGCGAAGTATAGCAGCGCGCCCTATGCTGGGTGACGTCAGCAGAACGTCGCCTCCTCGAGGGCTCCGGCTTTGCGCTAGCTGAATCCTCACAGTTTAAAGAAAACAATTATGGGGTTTTAATGTGCGAAAACTACATCCTGATTATGAGGCATGCCGTAGTGGAGGACTCCCTAAGTTTTGAACACCTGGGGCTTTTTAACGGGCGCCTAAATCTAAGTACACGGGTGTTTTCGCATTTCGCCCCCATCGAAATGCGGCCACCGTGGCCGGGATTTGATCCCGCGACCTCGTGCTCAGCAGCCCAACATCATAGCCACTGAGGAACCACGGCGGGTCCTCACAGTTTCGGTTCCCCCGCGCTCTGATAACCGAAATTTGTCGTTGCACAGTTCTGCCTGCAGCTAATAATCGCACTTCTCCGGATCCACAAGCGCATGCGGCTTCTACGGAGAGCGCGCTTCAATTTCCCAGTTACGATGAATCCGCTATAACTAAATATTTAAAGGTTAATTAGTGGATATTTGTTACTTAGTGAATAATTAACACTTCTCCGTTAATGCGTGATCGACACCGCTAACGCATTGTCTCCGAAGGAGCCATTCTTTTGTTCCGGAACGGCTATTTCTAAATATTACTTAATGAGTTCGTAAAAACACCCGGTATAGAAGGATAAATGAAAGGCTGGGATATTAACCACGACTGAGCCAGGTTCTCTAAGTGCTCGGCGTACCCAAGTCGTTATTTTTTAGATGGTCTTCGTGAACTACCACACAAAGTTCCGCACGCATGGGCTCTTGCCCGCATCAGAATTTAGTCTTCGAGACATAGTATCGACCTGGTGAGGTCCTGCTCAGGAGATATAAAGAAATGACCGATAGCCGCTCATTGACCCGAGCGCGTAGTCTGCTTTAAATGTATCAGTTTTTTGCAAACAGCTTCAAAGCTATTTTGCCGCTGGCCTCGTGGCACCTTTCGTACTTTCACTGATTTGCGAAGGTCGTGTGTGTGGACCATCTCAGCGCCGTCGGTGGGGATAGCGTGAACATTTTTTTTCCCAATGAGCCGCTTGCAATAGATAAGCAGCTTTATCAGACCTACCCAATCATTACTTGTGCTGCGTGACTACATCGTTCCGTAGATTTTAGTATTGTGCCTAAGTACATCTTACCAAAACAAGGGCTACAACGCGTCAGGAGGGATCAGCTACAGTGAACGTGGGGATGTCGATTCACCCTTACGGGGCAGGATCGTAGTGAACACAACACTTATTAACCAACCGTTTGGTTTATGCAAGCGTTCGTGAATGTGGGGAAATACAGAACATGTCGGAGGTACGTTTTATTCCCGTTCGCTGTTGTAAGTCCGTTCAGAGGCCTTCGATGTATGCTGCACTCGCACGCTTTTTCTCAATGTAGCCAGCGTTCAACATTCGCAAAGACACAGTCACCCTTACCGTTCGTAAACTGCCAGCCCATTCCTTAGTTTCAAACAGCATAAATCAAAGGAGCAATAAATTCATTTTCGCATTTGTTCCTTTTCTGTAGTCTGCGCTTGCATTCTGCCGCTCGTGTTTACTAAATATATCTATACGCGCAATCTGTGTATTCCATCTGCAGAAAAATCTTTGAATTCATGGTTCGATACATCACACATCACATGAAGGTTTTTTTCGTCGCAAAAGAATTTCAGTGCCGTTTTGTTACATCGCCGTGGCTCTCACGTCAGTGATCTAATAGGCTTGTCAAAATGGAATTCTTCCCTCACAGAGATCACTGTCTTACCTTTCTTCTTGCACTACAGAGAGAGAGAGAGAGAATGAAGAGGAAAGGCAGGGAGGTTAACCAGATATGAGTCTCCGGTTTGCTACCCTACACTGGGGATGGGGGATAGGGGTTAGAAAGATGACAGAGAGGAAAACGCTAAAAAAAAGGGAAAAAAAACACGCACACATGGAGGCACACACACAAAAAGGCGTTCCAGTTAAAGTCGTTCACTCAGGCCGGTAGATCGCAAAAAGCGCAATAGCGCTTGCACGGCCTTCTTCTGTGACCGTAGGTCCTTTCTATGTTGTAGAATTCTTTTTTCGGATAGCGCTTGGTCGTCCAGTTTGTCAAGTTCATGGCGAAGGCATGCCCTCTGTGTACTGTACTGCGGGCAGGCACACAGAATATGGCCAATTGATTCTTCATGGCCGCAGTGGTCACAGGTTGGGCTGTCGGTCATCCCTATGCGGAATGCATAGGCTTTAGTAAAGGCAACGCCCAGCCAAAGTCGATATAAAAGCGTGGCGTCTCTACGGCGAAGCTGTGATGGCGCTCGAAGACTTAATGTTGGGTCAAGTGAGTACACTCGCGTGTTTCTTAAATGTGGCTCATTCCATTGCGACGCGGTGCACTACACAATTTGCTATAAGACATAAGCTTCACGCTCGAAAATCAGCTTAAGGAAACAAAGTGCCAAATCTTCCAAGAGGCTCGTGTAAATACGTAATTCAGCTTTCTATTTGTGTGGCCAAAATTAACTGAAACTTGAAGGAACATTCCTTTCTTCCTTCTTTTCTTCTGTCCTTCAGTCACTTCTACTGTTCTTTCTTGCTTATTTCTTTCATTCTTTTCTCTATTTCTTTTCTGCCTTCTTAGATGGGAACGATGGTAAGTTTGGCAGCAGAAACTGCCGGCTTAGAAAAAAGCTTAGCGAACAAAGACAAGAATAAGAAACAGTAACAAATTAACAGAACACTCGTGAAACAAGTTCATTGATAACAAAAAGAAATTGAAATGACAAAAAAAGAATGAAAATGTTATAAGAGTAAACGAACGACGCAAGCACCGACATGTCGTAAGAACATGAAAGGAAGATAACACTCACAGACTATCGTGTTCACCGAGAGTGCTCCCAAATCTAGTATTAGAAACATCTAGTAATTGGCATAGACGTGAATTTTCAGCAAAATCATTTAATTCAATAGAATTGGCTTGGAATCAGTCATAAAAAGAGCAGCGAGCAAGCAAAACGACAGTCACACCGTGACATTGGCAGCGGCTTCCCAGCTAATTTTGAAAACCGTCGCTCTTTTTTTTTGTTTGAAGACAACCAAAACAATACGGCCAGCACATTGTGCGGATATTCGAACAGACAGCGTGAAATAGAAATCGGCGAACGGCGTTTCTTTCTCTCCCACGCCGGAGCTGAGTGCTCGCTTAAAGAAAAAAAAAATGTCAGTGGCACCCATTTAGGCTTGTACAAGAAAGCACACAATTCCGCTCCAGTTCGTGAACAAACGGAGCGTAAATGAGAAAAGTGACAGGAACCGCGTTCTTGTGTTACTAGCTTTTCTGTTTGCTTGTGATGTTTCTTTTCTGGCAAATTCTTTATGCGAGGAGCTCGATCCACGAAGTGCCATTCGTAATTACTTGTATTATTTATCCGGCTGTTCGGGAAGTCTACTTCATCTTTTTCGTTCGTGACTCACATCAGGCGCAAAGGTACTGAAGTCCCGTTCATTTCAGTGCCAAAGTCTGTCTAGATACGAGGCGCCGCGTGAAGCCCGCTGAATCGAATCCTTAAGCGCGTTTGTGCAGGACACCCCTTCGTTCTATCCTAAAGCGTTACCTCGGAGCCAACTCCAATGACGTCTATTAAAATGTACGTAAAATGCAGAAACATTCTTTTTTTCCGGGACAACCGCTCGACCAATGTGAATAATATTTGTTGCGTTTCAGAGAGAAAGTTAAAAACTCGGGTGATATTAGTAAGAGGCAGAATTTTGATTTGAAGCCAGGAATATTTTACAAAACTAGCCGAAAATTGCAAAGTTAAAAAAAAGCATTAATGCACGATGGTTGCCAGATACCCATCTCTCCACCAAAAACAGCTAAGGCAGTTCGGAAACTGCATCCCTCAGAGCATGTAAAGTGAACCAACTTATTATATAGATATACAGCTGGCATGAGTTTGTTACAAAGTTTACGAACGATTTTTAAAATCCCTGCACACATATTAATAGTATATTTCAGAGCGATGATTAATACATCATGTTGAGAGCTTTGAATGTGCTATTAGGAAACCTTTACTGAATTGTGGTATCATCTTCTATTGGTGAATTACAAAGTTGTAAACTTGATAGTGACGTTTTAATTTTTTTTAATTTTCAATTTTTATTAAAAACTGACGGCGTCAATCAAAAATCTGCTTCCTGGTCACTGGGGTTTCACATTTTTGTTACTTGTAACAAGTCTCATGAAATTCAGCCCAGTGGTTGCTGACGAAAATGAATTCTGCCTTACCATGTGTTTACACAGGAACGCTCTAGCTAAAGCTACTTCTTAACGCCGTGCTGCTTCAGGAGATGAATAATAATAATAATAATAATAATAATAATAATAATAATAATAATAATAATAATAATAATAATAATAATAATAATAATAATAATAATAATAATAATAATAATAATAATAATAATAATTGTCAATGAATACATAAACAGGCACCACAATAAAATTAATTTACAAGCTTAATTACGCTTTTCGCGCAAAGGTACGCGACACACAAGAAAATCACCCTTGAATATTTGCGAAGCTGTCTTCCGTGACCGCGCGTCTGTTCATGATTTAGCGAGAACGCCCATCTTGCACGAGTTGTGAATGGCGATGTGTACAATTCATTAACACAAATAAATGGTTTCTTCTTATTTTTCTTCCATAACCAGCGCGAAGAACCCGCTCACGCTGAAAAAATTATTGTCGACATTACGACAATCGGATGGCCGCAAAAGTGCCCGACTACGAGAAGAAGCGGTGTTAAAAACTTTCTAACGCGTCTGTTAAAACTGATGCATCTCTTCTTTAGCCAGACATATAGATACATAGCAAAGCACATACAGCCATGACAGTCTACAAGATGTTTCCATCGACCATGTGTTTTGAATGGACAATGACGTCACATCCGCTCCCTTTGTTACGTGCTAGCTGCAGATCAAAGCAAAGCAAAAAAGAGGTTTCATGGGGGATGCAGAGAGACAGGGGTTTGGCCTTATTTGAAACCAGAGAAGCGCCAAGTAAAATTTGTTTTGAAGAAAGATCTCAGAAACATGAAATTAAAATAAATGGGCGGCTCAAGCGCACAAATATTTGTACCTCAAAAGCATCGATACAGTATGGAGGAAGATGATAAGAAAGTTGGCAACCGCGTACCGTGATTGAAGGTGTAAATAGACAACAAGAAGTAATTAAAAGGAAAGTGAGAGAAACAGAAATAGTAAATTAGATCCGAACGATGGATACAAGAAAGACCACGGAGATTTACGAAAATGGCAAAAAATAAATTAGACATGAAGATCTGTCCGATACCACAAAGGGTAGTTAGTGCCCTGCTACTTGAGGCGAGACCTGGTTCCTCAAAAACATGCCGGAGCCAATATTCGCATCGAAATGAGGCATGTGCCCGCTGCAGAGGTCTAAGCGCATCCTAATAAAATCCGAAGCTATTCACCCAGCGAGACCACTAGAGAACGGGGGCCTTCCAGAAGCACGGGGATATAAAGTAGTCGGAAGCATCAGCCGATCAGCAGTCCAGAAAAGCAAGAGAGGTTTAGAATATTGGTGGGGAAAAAGCAGGGAAAAAAATTAGTAAGATTGAATCTGTTGCGCGCTGTGGTAACTATACAAAGTAGGTATGAAGGTTTCAAGGAAGAGAGAGAAAAATTATTGAGACAGACAAAATGCTGTATTGATAAATATCCATAGAATATTGGATCGGCTCAAACAGGCAAGGTGACCATTTGTCATCGCTCCGTTTCGAAGGAGCTGCCAATAAATGATCATCATCGGCTTTAACGATAGTGGGAAAATTGGACACGTCTCGCGACACTTCACGCAGCGAAATCAAGGAACAACCGCTGGGCAATGAAGGAGGAGGAGGAGAAACAGACGGAAAAGACAGCGAGGTTAGCCAGTTAACAGACCGGCTGGCTACCCCATGCTAGGCTTGACATGGATTTCACGAATGCGTACTCATTTCGCATCGGAATGGGAAACAGCCTTACATGCGATGACTGTGGGTGAGAGGAAACAATCGCTCACCTTCTCTTCGAATGTCCCCGCTTCAGCGCGCCCAGGAAGGAACCTTAACGAGTGCTAGATGGTCTTAACAAACGCCCTTTGTCGGATGAAAAAGTCCTGGGACACTGGCCGAGACCATCCTCAGCACAGAAGGCTTTGTAAGCATTGATGCGCTTCTTGCGGAGGACTTGTGTTAGAGACAGACTCTGAGCGGTGCCGTAGTCTCCCTTCCCTTTTCCCTTTTATTTTAGGTCCGGCAATGAAACTTCCGAGCAACGTTAACTACGAGCTGCTATGCTCGTACATTCGCCCAGCAGCTGCTAAACAGAATCCCCGTACGATAATATTTGCGACGTTCGTCTTTATTTTTTTTTCTCAACCTCGTTCGACATTGCTGATTGCATCCCTTAGCCGGAAGGTTGCGGTCCCACGTGACCGGAAACTGAGATTGGACGTCTCGGCCGACATCACCGCGGCGAATGCTCGTTTCCCGTCGCGAATGTGCGCTTCCGGACGCTTGGCCGACTCGCTCTTTAATGTCACTGTCAGCCGCGATTAGAAAGTCCTGGGAATCATTAACAAACAATCTCGTGGAAAGTGACATCCCACAACTGTCGACCCCTACCGCAGCAATAATGACAATAATAACAATAATAATAATAATAACAATAATAATGGGAATAGGCAGCGAAGAAGCTAAGGATAATTCTTCTTGGTGACGAATGCACAAGGAGGCATCCTTGTGCAAGCTTAGGAAGGAAGGAAGGAAAAAGTGGAGAAGGAAAGGTAGGGAGGTTAACCAGTTTAGCTTAACCGGTTTGCTACCCTACACATGGGAGAGGGATGGGGGAGATTAAAGATGGGGAAGGGGGAGAGGGAGAGAGAGCACATAGCACAGCACACACACATCGTCCGTTGGAGTCCATCAATCTGGCATGGTACGTGACATCACTCTCACAGCCGCTTGTACAATCCCGTCTCTTTCAAAAACCGAAGTATTCCCTTTGTCGCCTTCACCTGCGATGCCTCCTGTCGGCGGCATGTGAAAATCGTGTCCAGGGACAATGGTCTACTGTCAAGGTTCGCTTGAACAGATGCCAGGGGCTGTCGTTGAACATTATATTCAGGACAGTCGCACATAATATGTTCCAGCGTCTCCTCGCAAAGACAGGCATTACAGAAGATAAAGAGGGACAAAGATGGCAATGGATGCTAGGAAAACTCTGAAAATACGTTTCCAATTTGCCACAGTTGCTTACAGCGATGGTCGCGGGGTACCGTGCTTCTGAAAAAAAAGCGAGCAAGCTTTCCTCTAACAGCAAAAACTACGAATTCTTCCCGTGTATATACATTTGTTGATTGGCTGTCCAAGCACATTTGCGAAAGCAGATTTTTTTCCCATCAATTTATTCATTTAGCCACTTGTTATGATTCTTTATTAGTTTCACGGTTTATAGTTTGCGCAAGGGTGGGCGACAAAAATAGTTCGGAATGCTTCCAGCTAAATCGAGAGAAATCATTCAACAAAGGCAGCTTCTACGTGACTCTCTTTGACCTGCAAGATTTGCGCACTGTTTCTAAGCTTGGATTTTACTACGAAGGTAACGACGAGAATTTCAATTATTTTCTAGGGCTCAGTCAAGCCGCGTACTAAATGTTTCACAGTAAGTCAGTTTCTTGTGCTCAGTTGCGGATAAGAGCACACCACTCTACATTGCTTTGCCTACATGAAAGCTTACGACCGAAATTACAAAGGTGATAGAAACCATTGGAACATCTAAATACGCTATCTAGGGAGCCACAAAGAGACACCACTCCATTGTAAGACATCTCACGCAAGAGCCGTCTGTAGAGTTGGCACCCAGGGACATTTGTAATTCTGTCTCGTTCATGCAGCCGGCAGAGTTGTGCTTTTTTTTACTGCTACGAACATGACAGAGTTGAAGGCTACAGTTCCAAAAGAGGGAGACACAGTAGACGTTAAGGGATTAGAGAATAAAAATTGTCGGGTGTGCACACGTACACGATCCACGCGCACAAGAGAGAACCGAGAGCTACGAGCTAGATAAGAATGAATGACCATAGGAGTCGCCGGGAAACGTTATCCGTACGGTGTTTTATTATTGCGCTGTATTCTACTGACACCGACATACGAGACACATTTGTATCCATCGAGCGCCACTTGTCAGCGTCTGGCCAAGAAAGCTACGTCGATGGATTGGGAGCGCTGTTGCGATAAAAGAATACGTTCGCTCTACAGGTGCTCCTCTACGTGACGTGGGCTGCGTCTTGTCGACGTAGTTTTGCTCATACTTCCGGCGTTGTCTGCTATGGCAGGTTACGCTCGAGGAAAGGGCATTGGTTGGCTATGGCGGCACATCAATTTGAGCTAAAATACCAGCGCGTAAGCATTTTAATTTTTTTTTTGTGAACTCACGTTGACGCCTTTAAGTGACGCCGGCAACTCATTTTTTAAGGCGAATACATATTATTATGATGCATTATGACACATAGTTCAAGACGTATCTGAACGCGATAAGTGTCGCAACTTCCCTCCATTATTCTCGCAACTACTGAACAGAAGCAAAGACGTGCTTTTCTGTATCTGTACCCACTCTGTCGTACTGTATTTCTGTTTTCTAGCTCTATCATTTATTTCTGTGAGCGTCAGTTTATTACCGACGCCCGGCACACATGCGGCTTATTTGTCACAAATATCTATCGTGAACAATAAGAGAAGAATAAGGGCTGAAGAAACTTGTGCATATCTTAAATTGAGAAATATTAAGGTAAAGGGAAACGAAAGCGGGCGATAGGCTCACTCGTCGAAAGTGGTTGCGGAACCCGCACCTTCCTCATTTCGCGTGCTTTTCTTTACCGGCTATCGTTTCTTGGGTATCTATACATCTGCACAGCATTAGCGTTGGGAGGGTTAGCTGGATTCGATCGTGGTCATGCCGGCGGATGTGTCCGCATCCACTCCTAAGACATAAATTTCTAATTATGTCCACATTGGTGTTTACATTTAATTTAAACGCAACCTTAACATGACCTCAAGCACTTGATCTTGCTTTTTCTGTGTCCCTTGTTCCGCTCCGTTCTGCACCACACAGCCTTAACTTCCCTAATATGTTTTTCGGGTTTGATCGTCGGTTTCGATAAGGGGCCTCAATGTGCCATGGCAAGCGCACCGACAGAAGTTAATTAACTCCAACGATGCCGTCGAATGAACCGAGTTTAAGTGCAAGGCAGCCGATAACGCATCCGAGGTGGAGAAAGAGCATGCTTGCATTTACGTGCGAGATTAATGCGCTCCAGAAAGTGACAGGCGGCAGGCGAGTCACTCCAGAATGCAGCTTCTTTTCTTTTCATTTAATTCGTCTTCTTTTTTCCGACTCCTTTTACTCAACGCCGTCGCATTGTAAAGGTCAACACTCGCGAGGCAAACTTATCCCGACGTGGCAAACGTGCAACTATCCGGTCGAAGTTCGCCGCGAAATCGCGAAGACAGAGAACGGAGTCAGCTTTTCTTCTAAACGTGCAGTAATGCGGCTTTGCAAGGTGAGGCCGTCGCGCGGACAGTTATTAGCAAATAACTCGCAGTATTAAAGTTTTCTGCTGATCTTAAGGCAGGTTAGGAGGCATGAAAGGATGTTAAAAAAAAGGAAAGGTTGCGCTCTTCTAGGACGTCAGGAATTGCTTTCCAGTAATTAATGAGGGACTCTCTAGCGAGAAGACGACACACAAACTTAATAACAAGGCACACGATAGGAGCGTTCATGATTTCATTGCGTTTCTATATCCATCTGCTCTTTGTGTCCTCTGCACTCCAAAAAAAATAAAAAATGTCAGTTTATGAAAGAACATAAATGAGTACATTACGGCAAAACCAACCGCACGATGAATGTCAGCGCTATTGAAGCATTGAAGCAACACAGCGTATTGCCGCGACCGACACGAGTCATGTATGAGGCATATATGGAGCTTGAGTCCTCCCTCACGCTTTGACATTCAGTGCTACCACTGTTAAGTCCGCGCAAGGTGCCTGAGGGAATATTTATTGGGAAAATATTGTCTGAATATATATGTCGTGGCTTCGATTCTGTCCAACATCGGATAAGTTTAAAAAACATTTTGTCATTGAAGAACTGACACAAACCCAGTGGTACGTACCCAGTAACCCAAGTTGGTGAGAAACAGGTTCCTTAAAAAGGGCACTTGCCCAGTGTAACATAAACAGAGACTCGAGTTGGGCCGACGATTGAGTTCGAAGCCTGTTCTCTCAGCGTATCAGCATATGGCTCAAGAAGGCGGGCGAAGGATTAGAGACCTAGATAGTTGGTCGGTTCCTTGAAAGTGTGCGAAGTTCCCAAACAACGCTAATCGCTTTAAAACGAACAGAGTGTTGTACCGTGCCGTTCTGACGCTCCCATACCCGTTGAAGCTCTGCCAGTTACGCATGCATTTCTCCGCAAAGTTCGGGAATTAATATCTCGAAACTGGTGTCCTCCTGAGAATTCGTTTAGCCGATCCGCCTTGCGAACTCCGCGGCTAGGCTAATTCCAGTAAGGGCCATAAGGTAATTAATTAAAATCTGTATGAATGAATTTGTGTTAATTAGACGACGCGACGCCATCGCGCAAAACATGGGATTCCACATCCGCCCGCCAACCGCGTGGTGACGTAGTGGCGTTGGCTTTATGCTGCTAAGCCCGAGGGCGCGGGATCGAATCCCGGCCTCGGCGACCGCATATCGACGGGAAAAAGCACCCGTGCACCGTGCACTCATCCTCATCATCATCGTCAGCCTGACCACGCCCACTGCAGGACAAAGGCCTCTCCCATACTTCTACAACTACCCCGGTCATGTGCTAATTGCGGCCATGTTGTGCCTGCAAACGTATTAATCTCATCCGCCACCTTACTTTCTGCCACCCCATTAAGGAGGCGGTCGAAATTAATGCAGAGTCCACCACTACGGCGTGCCTCATAATCATATCGTGGTTTCGGCACGTAACACTCCAGATTTTTTTTTTAAACATCGCCCACCATGTCTCTGAGCAGGGCTGCAACTAACACTCCTGTAGAGCTAGATCTAGTAAACATAAATACTTACCTTATGGGGAAGTATTGATGGCCACCGCTGTAGCCCAACTGGTAGTGCATCGAGCGCGTAACGCGGTGGTCTTGGGTTCGGTCACCTACGGCGACAAGTTGTCTTTTCATCCACTTTCCTTTGCCTTTTCTTCTACATTAAATATTTGCATTACTTCATCCACAGGTAACTATACACACACACACACACACACACACACACACACACACACACACACACACACACACACACACACACACACACACACACACACACACACACACACATATATATATATATATATATATATATATATATATATATATATATATTGATGTGCCTTCTAAATAAATAATTACTTACACACGGCAGCGCTCGCCATGTCATCTTCTATACATATTCGCATACTTTGCGCGTTATTTTCCTCTTTATTACCGTGCTCAGTCTCCCTATTCATACAACGCGGCGAAGCCTTTCCATTTTGGTTGTTTCGCGCGACGTACCCCGTGCCAGCTGCTCAACCAGCGTGCGAAACGATGCCCACGACCACTTAGTTCCCAACGAAGCAGATGCGTGTTCCATGGAGCGAAGTTGACGCAATGATACGGGAAAGACACGGGAATCACGCAGGTTCTCCATTCCTTTCTTCCTTTTTCGCTTCCATTTGTGCTGCAGAGTCGTGCGTGGCCATTTTCACCAGTCTCCTCTCCTATTACGCTCACTCCAGAAGTCCTGGACATCAGCGAACTTGTCCTTTCGTTATATTTCCCTTCAGTGCTCGCCTTGTTCCTCAAATGGGCCTCCCCAATATCAGCGGCCTCTGTACATTACAACAAATTATTTTTACATTTTCCTTGTTTCCCCAATTAAGCCATCTGTGGCGAAGCGTTCGAGCATTTCTCATTTTGCTTTTATTCTGACATTGTTACTGCCACCTTTACCTTTCATTCACTTCACCGGCGTACTACGAACTGAACTTGGGTGTGTTTTAAGGGGATATACCGTCTTTAACATTGTTCTTTAGACGACGCACCCATCAGTATTCGCATTCTTTGGCAATGTTGTAAATTAAGCATGTCAACAGCTTTGTCATTTTGGCTAATCCTTAGTTTATTCGTCGTAGGTTCCTATAGGATCATGTTCGGTTTGGTTTACTGAATGATAGGTTTAGTCACTACAAAGACGTAATTTTCCTTTTCTTACTTAAACCAGCGTTAAGCCCGACTTGCTGTTAATGGTTCCTTATTGCAGATAAGAATCCAGCAGAGGCGAAGGTGCATATTTGCGACTAAATGGCGCGTTTTGTAGCAATCTTAGGAGACAATGTTTTTTTATTTTTAGCATGACGACGATTGAGACTAACTATCGTTTCCAAATTTCTCTTGCAGCTTTGACTTGCGCGTAGCAAGTCACAAAATGCGAATGTAACACAAGGTAACACCCAGAGTTGAGTATGAAGAAATTAAGTTTTTCGAAATAATTTCTCTGGTAATCAAAAAATAAAAGAAAAAGAAAACAAATTCGCAATGAGATTGGGTAATTCGAGCAATCGACTTCCCTTTTCAAATTTATTGCCTCAGTTTGCCATCTGGCTTACTACGCAAGGAAAATTTTCCAAAATCATCATTTTTTTCTTTTAGGTTCTTCGGAGCAGGGTACCAATGCAGGTCAGACCAAGTCAGAACCCCACCCCCCCCTCCACCCTCTAGAAAAACATTATGCCATCAACAAAGCAATAATAAAAATCTAAATGACCACGCCATGGCAAGCTAAAAGGTTCTCCTACTTCTCGCGCCTATATACGCACTAACATATCCACACTCACACTCCACCCACCTGAGGTCACTTCAAAGTAAACACAATCCCTCGAACTGCGTTCATATCTTTACGTCCCTCAATACAAAAAACGTTCCCTAATGAATTCCTCAAAGTAAACATTATGGTTTGACCAGCAAGCATGCACTGTCCGTTTGTCCTTCAGCCAGTGAGTGGACAGTGCTAAGTGGGGCCGTCCACGAGGTACGTTTTCCTATGCGCCTGCCTCTGCAAGACTCCGAGCTCACGGCGTTGCGCAAACGTAAACAGTGCAGACGTTCAGAATAGGTGCGAGTTTTCGTGCTTTGAATTGCAAATGGCGCCCGTCGCGGGACAGATACAGCGAACAAGACGGCGTTGCCCGAAGCAGGGCCCAGTGGACTGCAAGCGACGGCGGTGAAGCTGATTTGGAATTCGCAAAACTTGCCCCGTTGAGCTGCCACGTTCCTGTGGCACCGGAGTGAGAAGTGTCGACGGCTTGCACAAGAAGTCTATAGCAGTTATGTTAAGTGGCAAAGTCAAACGTAACGAAGATCAAGTGCGGCTTAGCACCTGCCTCGCTGTCATAATTTTATGTTAAACGAGGACAACGGTAAACGATCCATGCCAACATGCTAAATAGCACGCTGTCAAGTTAGCATGATAGAGCGTTTCGTAAATACAAAGATGGGATAAAGGTGTTATGGTGGGTAACCTAAACGTGTTAAAAGATGGCAAACATCTTAGTGACGGTGCTACAAAAAAAAAGAAAAGAAAACAGTGCTCAACAGTGGAAAGGTGTCCGACAACTACCAATAAGAAATAGCCTATACTCTCCGAAATAGGTGCAGTGCACTAGCGGATTGGAAACGCATTGCCTGGTTCTCGGCACTGTGCGTTTATACGGAGATACGTGGACCGCACTGCTCTCCTGTTGCTCTCACAGAGGGTCCCCTGACGTCCTCAACTCCTTAATGACGCGAAATCGGCATTGTATAAGCTACACTAGCCACGCAAAAAGCGCCAGCGTTGTGAGCTATTTGAACAATAGTTAAAGCACTGAGAATATAACAAGAAACGGCAAACCCACAAGAAAGTCTTCCAACTTCGTTTCCCTATTTTTTTCCTACGCAATCCCCGGTTCGAAGACTGTGTAGATGGAGGCAAAATGCGAAAACACTCGGTGCACTCAAATTTGGTTCACCCTAAATAACCCTTGGAGGTCAAAATTATTCCAAAGCCATACGCTACAGCGTTTGTCGCACCCAGACAGTTGCTTTGGGACGTTATGAACCTTACGAATCAATCCATTCGTCTCGGCCAGCCGGGATTTCATCAGATTTTTCGCTTTATAAAACAGCCTTTCTTTTCGATATCGTTTCATCTGGACTTGCACAAACCCTCCCAAGAACGTCGCCTATATATTCGATAAAGCACTTTATAGTTTTAATGGGCGCGCCTAAATAACGCTGGCAAGTGGCAGCGCTGAAGAAAGCTTTCAGAAAGCCGCATTTATTTATTTATTTATTTATTTATTTATTTATTTATTTATTTATTTATTTATTTATTTATTTATTTATTTATTTCGTTGGTTATCTTAGTGCGAAAGCACTTCTAGCGTATCAGTCTAGATTTTGCCTCTGTCTGTGTGAAACATCTTCATACGTGTTTCGTCACACGCATTTCGTATACACAGCCCCTTCTTTTCACACAAACGCCTACGTTCGTGTGTGTAAAACAAATATAGAAAGTGAATACGTATCTGTTTAATAAATATGGAAAGTGAATCGGGATTGTCATCAGGAATTCCAAAAGAAGAGAGTCGTCGCGTCAATCATTGCGATCAACAAGAAGCTCGACGACAGAGGCAGCGGTAGTCGAGCAAGCAGGTTGAAGAAAAACTGCTGGAGTGGAAATTATGCCCCGAAGGGTAAGCCGCTCAGGAGGGGCACGATACAACTATAAATTAACGATACAAATGATGAAGCAACGTTTTCCGCACACTTTCCACGAGTTCATCAACCACCTTAGTAAATCATGGCTTATTTTATCAGAGAAATGCTTATCTAAGTGTATCTTTGCATTAGTGGTTTTAGAGTGAAATCTGAATAACCTGGCATATTGTATTGGGGAGAACATCATTAATATTCAGAAGAAATTACAATTTTCGTTGGGCACAACCAGACTTGACTTTCCAATTAGCCTAGCATTGCAAAAACAGAGCCAAATCACTTAATCTGTAAGCGGACATCACCCAACAAGGCTTTATTTCAGATGAAGGAGGGGGAAGCATGAGCTTCATCTTTCCTGGTAAGAAGCTACGGGAGCTTCCACTCCAGCAGTTTTTCTTTAACCTCCTTGGAGTCTACCGACGAAGAGAATGTGACAAGGTGATTGCGATTGCAGCAACAAAGAAGACAATTCATAGCGTTGAACCGTGCCAGCGAAACTGCCAAAGAATGAAAGAGGCGATTGTAGGACGACCGATCGCACAAGCGTGTCAAGCGTGCTGCTGAAACGGGTGAAAAAGCGACAATCCCGACTAGCTGCGGAGGTTGCATACCAGCATCGCAAGGCCGAGGAACGTCTATCTTTGACAACGGCTGAGGCAGCTTTCGCACGATCTGGGCACGACTGCTGGCTTTGGTGTGTAGCTCACGGAATGCCGCGGTAACTGAAATGTGCACAGAAAAAAATGAATGCAGATGTAGAGCTACGGAGTTGGTGTAGAAGAGAAAAGCTGCTTCACTTGGTGAACTTTTCCTACGAAGCAACGGTGCCCGTGCCTGCACGTATTTGAATGCCCGAGGGCCCCTAAGCCAGCTACATGCCGGCCCCCTTGAAAGGTGTCATTGTGTCGGGTCGTCACGCTGGCGCGGCGGACAAAGGTTGCTCGTTTTTCAAGGTTTATTTGTTTAAACATTGTCGTTATATGGCTGCTGTGCCTGCTTTGTTTGCCTTTATTGGCAACGCGACTCGACCTCAGCGTGCCGTACACAGGGGGTAGCGCGGTTTCCGATGGCCGCGTCTTCAGAGATGGTTCAAGCCATCGGCTGCAACTTGAAAGCGAGTTTTTGAGTCCTATCCTAACGTTGACGAGAAAACAATGAAGTAATAAGAAGAGAGAGGGGAGGCGGAAGGTGGGGGGAGGGGGCATTCACCAGGACACCACAGCAGGTGCGAGGGCCGTTACTTTTCACGAATGCCGAGCAGAAGACAATTTTTGGAATAGGAAACTTTTACAGGGCGAGAGAGAGAGAGAGAGAGAGAGAGAGAAGGGAAGACGGAAAGGCAGGGAGGTTAACCAGACCGAGTCCAGTTCGCTACCCTGCACATGGGGAGGGGAATGGGGAGTGAAAGAGAACAATGCAGGGGCTCTATAGGGGTGGTATACCACTGACGCGCTTAGTCTACAGGTTCGGAATGTCTTAGAAGCGAGTCAAGGTGTTCGATGCCAACTTTGAAATGAAACTAACTATACCCGCCGTGGTTGCTCAGTGGCTATGGTGTTAGGCTGCTGAGCACGAGGTCGCGAGATCGAATCCCGGCCACGGCGGCCGCATTTCGATGGGTGCGAAATGCGAAAACACCCGTGTACTTAGATTTAGGTGCACTTTAAAGAACCCCAGGTGGTCGAAATTTCCGGAGTCCTCCACTACGGCGTGCCTCATAATCAGAAGGTGGTTTTGGCACGTAAAACCCCATAATAATAAAAAAATAGAAGGGTGTCATTATTGAGTAGGCCGAATGTATTATTTTTATTCGCCCTTGCACATGAAGGAAGAGAGTAGGAAACGTGCTTCCGTTAAAGAACTCCACCTATCCGCTGACAAAGAAATCAATATTTATGGATACTACCCCATTTGGGAGAGCTCTGCATACGGCTGCTGCAGCGGAACTAAAGCAGTCTTGGTTAAGGCAAAATAATATACGTATGCAGATGATGGCCCAAGCTATGCATGTAACCAAAATGAAGTCTCTCACAGGCGTGTGGGTGGCCTATGAACACCCACAGTATATCAACGTACGCACACAAAAAAAAAGAAAACGAAAGAAAGCGACAGAAGGCATTGCGGTTATCGAATGATCTGCGACAAAACCAGCAAACTCTTGAAAAACAGCTCATACGACCAAAGCAAACGTGGGGTTCCAATCTCCCATCATGCACTTAGCTTCTCCATTTGCTAGTTGCGATGCATTAGCATTGCGTTTTTCTGGGACGGTCTTCCGGGAGTCGAGCTCAAAACGAAAAAAAAAGAGAAAAAGACGAAAAGTCCGCATACAATTTTTTTTAGGTTTATGCGTTTTATCTTTGGCTCTGCGCATGAGATACGATATGCGTTCTATTATGCTGTTACCACGGTTACCATGTCTTCACAGTGAAATGTTATTCTTGCCTTTCGTCAAAAATGCAACAAGGACAGGGAAAGCAAGGAGAAGAATGGCAGAGACGTCAACCAGATGAACGTCCGGTTTGCTACCCTACACTGGGGGAAGGGAAAGGGGGAACAGATAGAGGAAAGCGGCATAGCGCCCGACAGGCGTGCAGCCATAGTGACTGTTCTGCATGACCATAAGACAAATAAATGTTCAGGTATCAGTGGCACTCATGCATGGCAACAAACTATTTCTTTCTACTTAAATGACATCTTTCCAGGGTGAACGCGCAACCTATATCAGCATTCTAGTTAGCTGCCGAGAGGGGGGGGGGGTAGGTGAGTGGGTGACGTGCGTTCACAAGCGGCACGAATGCGCATACGTTGCCATGAGGACGGCAACGATTGACTTTGTAGCTGTCGTGACACAGATGGCGACGCGAACAGTAATAAAGAAAAACGTTAGATTTAGAGCAAAGTGCCTCTGGGAATATGTCCACGAAGGTATAACCACCAATAAAAACGATCCGCCAGCAGCATGAATTTGTGGCTATGAAATGTTTCTGTCTTGAAATTTCTTAGGCTTTGCGTCCATCCACCACATTGACTCTGCCGAATGTGCTCAGCGCTTTGATATTACCGCCACCGCAGCTGTGACACGTCATATTATATATATATATATATATATATATATATATATATATATATATATATATATATATATATATATATATATATATATATATATATGTATGTATGTATATATATATATAATATATATATGTTCACTTCGGCTGCGCCTATACCAGAGAAAATTGGTAGGCGTACGTCACACCCAAAATAATATATATCTTGAAGTAGTTATTCAAAGATTTATTCTTACAATCATTGATGTCACTCGATTTGCTCACCTGTGGTCTTTATATTCTCAAACGCATTTTCATGGCCTCAGTGAGCTCGTATGTAAGGTGCTAATCTTCAAGCAGCTGCCGCAGGACAGATTGCGCGTGGAATTATTTTCTTTACCACAGTTTGGGGGTGTTCCATATCCGACGAAAAAAAATACACATGAACTACACAATGCGTAAAAAAGCAAACATCGAATGCACGACTCCATTCGTTGTTCAGATCCGTGATCTGTGGAAGGACAACACCGCCCACAGCCACCCGATACCCTACCCGCATTACACGAATGTCTATTCAAATTACAGTTAAATTCAAACTGTCGCACACGACTACATCTACATCGGCAGAACTTGCAGCTCTCCATGCCGCTATGATGTACATCACCGAAGAGCCAACAGAGAAGTGGGTCATATTTTGTGACTCCAAGGCAGCCCTTCATAGCATCAAGTCCGCGTTACGTCACAGAACTTACGAGCAAATGACATCTGAAATCAGGGAACTGCACCACCATGCTCTGGAAAGAGGACACCACATTGTATTTCAGTGGATTCCTGCTCACTGTGGCATCGTCGGCAACAACCTAGCTGACAAGGCTGCCCGGTGTGCCCACGAAGATACAAAGACGCGTCCAACACCTTTGGCGAGGTCGGACGCTGCCAGAGAACTTCGCCTACTTGCGCGCAAGAAGTCCCAAGATCTCTGGACATCAAGTGGCTTCAATTGCAGATTACGTCAACTGGACCCCACGCTACGGCTACAACTGCCACCTAGCCTTTCCCGCGGCGAAGCAACCTTGTTGTGTCGCTTGTGGTTGGGAGTGGCGTTCACGAACGCATACTCCTACCGTATGGGAATGGCCGAGAGCCCGATGTGCGACTCCTGCGGGTGCGAGGAGTCCATCGAGCACGTATTGTGTACCTGCCCTCACTACGATGTCCACCGCCTCCCTCTGCGGGCAACTTTACACAGACTAGACTCGAGACCATTCACCGAGTCAAAGATACTCGGACCGTGGCCACAACCGTCACTGGCTCGAAAAGCGATTCGTGCACTAGTGCGGTACTTGAAGTGCACGGGCTTAACAGACCGCTTATAGTGTCATTGTGTAAGTTGTCCCTCCCACATGTACTCAGTGCTGACTCTCTCCCTTTCTTCCGCTTTCTATTCCCCTTTCCCCCACCCCCAGTGTAGGGTAGCAAACCGGATGCTGTTCTGGTTGACCTCCCTGCCTTCCCTACCCTTGCTTTCTCTCTCTCTCTCTCTCTATTCAAATAGAACGAGCTAAACATAAATACCTAAGAAAAAGGAAAAGAAAAAAATGAGAGAGAATGAAAGGAGTAAAAAAAGAAGAAAAGAAAGAAAATTATGGTGTCAACTGTGTTAACGCATGAGACGAGATAGAGAGAGAGAAGTTTAATGATACAAAATGCAGAGAGGCCGGCCTGAGGTGTAGTCCTCTAGCCAGCTACTCCGCGTTGGGGGAAGGAGAACAGGGAAAGAAAGAGGGAAGAAAGAGGTGCATGATGGGTGACGATGACGAGAGAAGGAAGATGTAAAACATATGGCAAGCAATTTGGCATGCTCAAAGCCTACAATCCAGGCCCGTACTTTTTAGAAGTTCAGTAACGCCTGAATTGCCTTGACACTCGAATGAGCGTGAGGCCAAAAGCCTAAAATAATTTCCTCCGACAACAGTGGGCTGTCGAGACGCGTAAAGTCATTGTTCAACTTTTGACGCTCTTCCACGTACTTAGGGCAGTCACAAAATACATGACCTATAGTCTCATTCGCATTGCACATCTCACAGTCTGGAGACTCGGTGCGTCGCCATGAGGTGCACGTATCCGCGCGTAAACGCTACCCCCAGCCTTAGTCTGTGCAGAAGACTGGCACAGCTGCGTTGAATTTTCTGTGATAGCCTAAATTTCATGGTAGGGTCCAATCTCTGGAGTCGTCTGTGGCGATTATCCGGATTGTCCCAGTGCTTTGCTGTCGATTTTCGTATGACACTGGAGAGGAGGCAGTTGGCTTCCGCTCTTGAAAAAAAAATTGCAAGCAGTGACTCTGGTTCTTCGAGTGGTTTCTTCGCTTCGGCATCGGCCATTTCGTTGCCGTGTATACCACAGTGACTGGGAATCCACTGAAATGTGATGTGGTGGCCCTTTTCTTGCGCTAAAGTGTAGACTTCGGTAGTTTGAAGAACCAGCACTCTGTAAGCGCTTTCTTTCGAGAAGCAAAGCAACAGATCATAAGCGCATTTTAAGTTTCATGGTGCGCGAAGGAAGAACTAGAAAATCCGCATGTTTATCTTTCTTTACAAGACCGAAATATTTATTTATTGCCTCTTACTAAAGAACGAGAGGGGCGAGAAAGGGTGAAGTCAATCAGCCCAGTTGCTTCAGTAGGCAAGTCAACCCAGTTCATCAGCGCACTTCTTGCGTAATGAACTCGTTGGCTAGGGTATTTTCATCATTGCATAATACGTACCGATCGAGGGTATTCGTAACACCGCCACGTCTGCAGCATTTGAAGTGATCCAAGGACTGTCAGAATAGCGTCACCAACGTGTCATCTAACGCCCCAATTCCTACGTTATGGCTGTTATGTAACTATTATGTTGTGTAGCTCTTGTATGCACTGCTTACAATTGTGCATTGCGTTCAATTGCGTGCTTTGCTCTACACAGCACACAACAGAAGAGTTAAACTCAGTGGTGAGGTGACAAACTTCGCTAAGTCATTAAAGAATGACGATAAGGGCATACAGTGGATGAATCGTATAGAACTTCTTTTCAACCAGAACTGAGCAGGCAGAAGTCTATGATTTCTTTGCTCGGTATGTGATACTTTCTCACTGGTTCGCTCTCTCCTTTTCGTATTTCGCTGACTCACTCAGGAAATTAGAAGTCTCTCTCGCACCCGAAAAACAATATTTGCAAATTTGCGAAATCCCTTGGGTTTCGAACTCACTTAATGACACAGCAGCATGCTGTGGCACCCGACACTGACGTCTTCTCAGCGTCTCTGCGATGTACACGACATCACGTTCGTACGCCAGAGTAATTTCCCGCTCGGCACAGAACATGCGCAGATGCCACCCACGTTACTGTGCGTCCTTAGTTCCTGAGACCACGCACAAATTACCAAGCACAAAAGCTATGCGATAGCGCAGGGACTGGAGAGTTCGGCTCCCAACTACACCTGGTCGTAGAGTGGTGAGGATATGATCACCGACGGCGCTGTTGAACGAAGTGCTGTTTTGCTCCACCGTGTGGCGATGGCGTGCACCTGACGAAGAGAAGGCGGCCTTCTGGCGGCGTCCCTGTGACGCCGAAGACATGAAAATGACGAAAACAGACAGACAGCCACATATATATTCTGTGCGAGCCACAAAAAAGGAGAAACGGCATTTTTTCCCAATTACAAACAGAACGGACCGTCACTGAGGCAACGGTGAGACGAGCGGCGGTTTTCCTTTTTCGGTTTAGTACAGCTAACACAACGTGGTTAAATAAATAGTCCTCGCAGTATCAGCCAGGCAAGTGTAACGGTACATCTGCACAAACATCGACGTTTTCCCAGCCAATAGCAGGTTGTTCACATTACTGCGAGGCGACAACGGTATTCTTTGACAACACGGCGGGTAGGGGAACTCTGCCAAAAACAACTCAATGAAGCAAAATGAGCAAACAGACAATGTTTCACAGACCAGAACTCGCAAAGAAAGCGGCCGGAAATGAAACGGCACTAGGCAGAGAAAACTGACGTGAGGGACTACGTGAAGTACACAGGCACACAGCTTTATTATGCTTCAGAAAAACGAATGATAGAGGGAGAGAGAAAAGAAAAAAATTAAATTATGGGGTTTTACGTGCCAAAACCACTTTCTGATTATGAGGCACGCCGTAGTGGAGGGCTCCGGAAATTTCGACCACCTGGGGTTCTTTAACGTGCACCTAAATCTAAGTACACGGGTGTTTTCGCATTTCGCCCCCATCGAAATGCCGCCGCCGTGGCCGGGACTCAATCCCGTGACCTCGTGCTCAGCAGCCCAACACCATAGCCACTGAGCAACCACGGCGGGTAGAGAGAAAAGAAACAAGGAAATAAAGAAAGAGTAACTGTGGTCGCTTTAATGCGTGTGGACCTGGAGACGCGGATTTAGCGGCGTTTAAATGGCGTCACCTGTTTCCAAGTGCCCCCGAAACTACTGCTTCGACCGAAGCACGTCTTCGCGCTTCTTCCTCGGCCTTCTCTTTTCGAGTTCTTTCTCGTTGAAATGCATCTCCCTCTTCTTTTTTTTATAAAATATATTTAAGGAAAGGTTGTTGCCTATGTGTGGCGCCTGTTACTCCTCTTCTCGTACATGATAGCTATTGTCTTTTTTTTCTCTTTTGAGCTCACACCTTTCATAACGTCTTTATCTGGACAGCATCTTGATCTGTATCAGCTGTCTCAGTGTTGTCCGCTTCTGTCTATCTAGCTACTTTTTCTGTGCTCCATCTGGCGCACTCACGACCCACCATGTTGCCGAATCGGAATGGAAAAAAAAGAACGCACACACAAAATGCGTGCAATTGTGGCATGAACAATATATATATTATAAAGGAGAGAGAGAGAAAGAAGTTTAATGACACGAAATGCCGAGAGGTCGGCCTGAGGTATATTCCTCTAGCCAGCTACTCGGCATTGGGGGAAGGGGAAGTGGGAAATTAATTAACCAATGACCATGATGAGCTTGGAGAATGATTCTATGTGAATTATTATAAAGGAGGTTTATTAGGGTTCGCAGCGGCCGCCGGCTCTACGATGCACCGAGCACAGTCCCCGAGCTCGAGCTTCTGCTGCGCGCTTGATGCTGCCGATGCTGCTGACCCAGCGCGCATGTTCGTTATCTTCCTTACAATGGCCCCGCGGAAATAAAGGAGCCATCCTGGCGACTTAGGTTTCTGGAAGGACGGTAGAATCGTGATACGGCTTGAGACGCTGAACGTGAATGACTTCGCGGTTACGACGCCGCATGTCGGACGGCGGCGTTAGCGGCTCAATGAGGTAATTCACGGGTGATGTTCTCTCGAGAACGCGGTATGGCCCGTCGTACTTCGGAAGGAGTTTTGAAGCGAGCCCAGGCGTGCGGTGTGGCACTAACAACCAGACGAGAGCGCCCGGGAGAAAAGTGGGAGTTGAGTTCTGGGCATCGTGAAGGGCCTTTTGACGGTTCTGGTCGTCCGAGGTGAATCGGCGGGCCAGCTGGCGACATTCCTCGGCGTGTCTGGCGGCTTCCGAGATCGGCAGGCATTCGGATGGGTCAGGCCGGTAGGGCAGAATAGTGTCGATTGTGTGCGAAGGAAGACGTCCGTAAAGAAGGTAAAAGGGTGAGAATCCGGTAGTGGCCTGAGTCGCGTTGTTGTAGGCATAGGTGACAAACGGAAGAACGAGGTCCCAATTAGAGTGATCAGGTGAAACATACATGGCGAGCATGTCACCAAGAGTTCGATTAAAGCGTTCCGTGGTACCGTTCGTCTGTGGGTGAGAAGCAGTGCATTTACGATGAACAATAGCGCATTCAGCAAGCAGGTGTTCGACGACTTCAGATAAGAAGGCGCGGCCTCTGTCGCTTAAAAGTTCACGTGGACCTCCATGACGAAGGAGAAAACGGTGAAGTATGAAATTGGCGACCGCTTGCGCTGTAGCATTTCGTAGAGCAGCGGTCTCCGCATAACGGGTTAAGTGGTCGACCGCAACGATTATCCACTTTTTGCCGGTAGGAGTCAACGGAAGTGGCCCGTAGAGATATATGCCCACGCGATCAAAGGGTAGGGATGGGCATTGCAGAGGCTGGAGTTCACCGGCGGAATTGTGTGGTGGCGCTTTACGGCGTTGGCACTCACGACAAGAGCGGACGAACGTTCGAACGAAATTGTACATTCCCCGCCAGTAATAGCGGTGTCGAAGTCTTTCGTAGGTTTTGAAGACTCCCGCGTGGCCACACTGAGGGTCGACGTGGAACGAGGAGCAGAGCTCTGATTGCAAGGGTCTCGGAATGACGAGTAACCAGGTGCGTCCCTCTGGGGCATAGTTGCGTCGATATAGTAGCTGGTCTCGAATCGCAAAATGAGGAAGTTGGCGCCGAAACGTACGTGACGCGGGAACTTTCGACGTATCCGAGAGAAGGTCGAGCAGAGATGCAATCCAGGGATCATTACGCTGTGCAGCAGCGATAGTGTCAACGTCCAGAGAGGATAGTGTACGCTCGCAGGCGGAGTCGGCACGGGCCTTCGGGGGAAGCGGCGATCGGGATAGCGCGTCAGCATCGGAGTGCTTTCGCCCGGAACGGTAAACCACGCGGATGTCATATTCTTGGATTCGCAATGCCCAGCGGGCAAGACGGCCGATGGATCTTTGAGCGTCGACAGCCAACATAGTGCGTGGTGGTCGGTCACTACGTCAAATGATCGGCCGTATAAATATGGGCGAAACTTGCCAAGCGCCCACACAATGGCCAAACACTCCTTTTCTGTAACGCTGTAATTGGTTTCCGCCTTGGTTAACATGCGACTCGCGTATGCGACGACGTATTCCGTTATATCCGTTATATCCGTAACGGATCACGTTACGGATATGAGACGGCAAAGTGCTGGCCGACTCCTGAGCGACGGACACCAGAGATAGCTGAGCAGGATGCGTTGTTGGGCAAGTTGGTTCATTGTAATTCGGAACAGTGGTTGCGCTTACTAGACAATCTAGACTAGACAAGATGGACGCTAGAGCCCTGAATAAAGTGTTAGTGAGAGGTAAAAACAGGAACAAGAGCGTACATTAGTAGTGCATGGAGTCTTTGCGAGAAGTTGTAACATTAGTGGGGTTAAACAGGTATACGACGTCAACTTCAGAAATCTACTCGCGGCGTTCTCACATAATAGAACTGAAACATGTACAGCGCTAATTTTCATGTTTTGGAACAACGAAAGCCATGACGAAATAGTAGGAGAGAGATGTCTGGTATCAGAGGTTTTAGTTAATTTGCACAGTATTTGTGAAAATGAAACGTAGACAGGCCTTCGTGAGCCAACATTCTACCAATTTACTTTGGACAATAACAAAGTGAATGACTTAGAAAATAAGCAATTATACCAAAAAATGCTATGACGTGCACGTAGATACGTCACATAGTTGCGAAACTAAAATCTCGTCGCCAGATTAAAGAACCTTCGTAGCCCGCCTCTACGTCCTAGCTCTACTATAAATGTTTGAGATAAAGCTATTATTGCCAACTGACGCTCCAGTTCCATTGGAATGGCTGACACATCTATGTGCGATCACTACAGATATTAGGAGGCCATCGATCACCTCCTCTGCCATTGCTCCAACTTCGATGAGCAAGGCAAGACCTTCTGGCGTGCCTTGAGCAAACTGGATAATTGGCCTGCTACCGAGGCTATATAAGGTGCTATCAACCTTTACTCAGCCCTCATCAGCCTGAAAGCTCATCAGCCCAAAAATCCATACCAGCGCTTTTGCAGTACTATATGTGTACTTTGAATGAATTTGAGTACACGACTGAACTACACTGAAAGGAATTATGCTGAACTGTCTGTCTTTCTCTTTCCCTCCTCCTCGCCACGTGCAGGGTAGCAAACTGGAAAGTGTAGTCTACCTCCTCGTCTTTCTTTCTTTCTCTGCTTGAATCACCCCCTTATTGTTTTGTCATATCAGGACGCTCAGCAAAACGCAAAAATTAAGGTGCAGAGTTTTCCAGCCACAGAACAAAAATCTCAAATAGATAAACAAAGCAGTGGCGATAAAGCGCTTGCGGTTACCTTCGTTTGGAACAGAACACCGGTAACAGAAGCACAAGACAACACAGCGCAACAGAACCCTGTATGCGGCACCACCTCTCCTCTTGAGAATAAACAAGCTGCTGCCTTTGTGCGGTGCCGACTCGGTCTCGTCAGGTTTTCCGCCTCCTATGATCTTCGATCGCGAGGCAGTGTTTCCGCCCTCGTGCGCCTTTTCAATGCCACAGGCGTCCAGCAATGCCCGCAATGCCGTCGCTTCCTTCAACTGCAGTCAGCGCTTCACCTGCGCCGATAGACTCCGGTAGACGATCTGGTCGGACATGCCTCGTGCAGTCGGTAGGCATCGTAGCGACAAAGTGTGACGATTTGCAATGGAACATTTGGCTCTTGCTACGATTCCTACAATTGAGCATGAGGGGAGAGTTTGTAGAGACTTTATAAGCGCTTTATACACTATTTTGCAAAGAAAGATATTTCAACTGCGGCTGCGACGAGACGATCAAGCAGCTCCTCTATGACTGTCCATGTTTCAGTGTGGCTAGAAAAGTGCTCTCAACCACGCTCGAAAAAACTGGACTATTGTCCCGTGTCGGAGGAAAAAGTCCTACAGGACACCGAATCATGCTGGTTTCCGCGTTCAGTGCCTTGAATGTGCTGCACGGATTCTTAAGGACTTGTGAATTGTGCGACAGACGTTGCAAGTTGTATGGCGCGTTGCATCGTGTTATTATGTGCATTTTTTTTCTCTTTGTTTTTTATTCCTTCTATTATCATTTATTTACTTTCGCCCTTTCGTCATCACAGGGTAGCTAGCCAGTACATGCGGCGGCCAACCTCCCTGCCTTTGTCTCTATTTTTTCGCTGCCTCTCTTTCTACATGACATGTTATAGCATGTCCCACACTGCTAAGCTCCATGCAGGCCAACCAAGAACTGCCAAGAGCAGTGGGTACAATTCAGGTTATCGTAGCTCTACTGTTGGCTATGAGCGACGCGGTAAAGGGCGGATCACCATGTTAATATTGACCACCGGGTCTTAACGTGCATATAAATTTACCCGATCTCTTTTGTAAATAGAAAAGTCGACTTCTGCTGCTAAATTGAACGGCAGCTAATGAGTATGAACGAATTGAAAGAAAGTACTAAGCAGTAAAATTACTGAATAAGTAAGTCGTGAAGTTTTACGAGCCATAACTACGATCTCATTACGAGGCACGCCGTATAGTGGGAGACGTCGGGGTTCATTCTGACCACGTGATGTTCTTTAATGGGCCTTAAATTTAAGTACACGAGCGTTTTTACATTTCGCTCCCATCAAAATACGGCCGCTGCGGTGGCGATCAAATCCGCGATACCGAGCTCAGTAGCGTTACACTCTAGCCACTTAGCAACTGCGGCGGCTAGTACGAAGCATGAGACCACATTCATTGCATTGAATATTACCGACACGATTTCGCGCGTCACCGCGGTGGAAGTGGAACAGCGCAGCACAGCGCAAATGAAGCACTGCGTAGTTGACAGCTCGGTGTTGTTTGCAGCGTTGACAGTGTTTTCGAAACGTGGACCACAGGCACCGACACTTAAGCAGATGCATAACGCAGCCCACAGCTATAGGGGGAAGCATAAGAGGCGGCTACATTTTCTCAGCTGCACCCAACAGGTCCTTATTTGCATGCACAAGTATAGCGCAGGCCGCGATGCATCGATGGCAGGTGTGGGTTTGGACGATCAATATCCGGCGAAATACGGTTCGCGTCAGCATCCATGCGCTGCCCGCTTATATTTTTCTGTCCCTCGTTTACGTGGCCTTATTATATTTTTTTATTCTCGTAAATGCTTCGTCGCACACCACTCGTTACATATTCACGCACACGCGATGGGCGAAGAGTGCGTTTGTCAACGTGCCTTGACGTGCGCTGTTTGCGCAGCTAAAAGCGATGAAAGAGAACCGCATCCTTCAAAGATTGACGGGTTGCGTTGCTCCCAAGCACGTCCTGCGCCCAACGCGGATAAATGCGCTCACGTTTTCTTTTTCTTTTTGCCGTTCTGTTCGCGGTGGCTGCCAGTGTAAACAGCGACGCAAGAAGGCACTCGAACCTGGGATGCATGGTCACGAATACGCCGTTATCGATCCAGCACTGAAGCCGGGAAGTAGATAGTGGTGCTTGCACACAGTGATGCTAGCTGACGTAACTGCATGGCGACACCCCAGCGCCTGGAATGAAATAACTATTGTGTTGAATATTTATTTGCCCAACAGTCCGAAAGAAACCGCTTCTACGTGTTACTACTACTACGTTACTACACATGCTGTAGACGTGCATAGTCAAAACCAGGTTTTTTTTTTCTTTTGTGTGTGCGCGTGTGTGCGTACGCTACGATGCTTGGTACGTAAACTACTTTATTGGGCACACTTCCTCTTGACGTTAATTATCGAAGCAGCGCGTACTTGTTTTGCTTGGTGTTTGTGAACATGCCGTTCATTTACTTCAGCTTAAAGTGGCACTGAGTAAATAAGGGAAGGGCTCAGTCATGAGCAGACGCTGCGTCTAGGCAACATTTCTCTTCATCAGGGCCTAACGAAGACAAGATTTTTATCCGAATCTGAACTTATAGGCTTTAAACTCGTTTACTGCGACATCAACCTGTCTAAGTGAATGAGTTTAGAGCCGGAGCAATAGATGAACTCCAATGTTTCCTTTTTAAGCCCAACGTAATGTGCATTGCTTGATTATTGCAACGTAATGTGCAACGGCTTGATTGAGTGCAGACATGAATGGGTGGTTTGTCGATGCGTAGACGGGAAAGCAACGAAACTTGGATTCTTCTTCAATTTGCAAAATCAGGCGGAAATGCCTTACGCTGTAGGTGCTAGCACAAAAAGTGCACACAAAAGAGAAAAAGCAATTTATTAACAGCATAACTCGCGTTGAGTATGGAGGAGTGCGATTCATTATGTAAAAAAGACGTGAGGCGTGCAGACAGGGCACAAGAGTAGAGACGTGGACAACACGAACGCCGACTATCCAATAGTCGGCGTTCGTGTTGTCAACTTCTCTACTCTTGCGTCCTGTCTGCACGCCTCACGTCTTTTTTGCATAATGAATCCTTACCAACTAGCATAGCTTTCTGTCGTTCTAAGTGGAGTGCGACCTACTCAGAACACCAAACAATTCGTTCACTTTAGCGTCACCTTTCAGCTCCTAAGGCTCTGAAAGCCAGTAAGATTCTAAAGTTACGAGAGCGCCGTTATGAATGCATTCCTGTATCGTTGAATGCAGTGTCACATTCGGTGGTGAAGCTGAAGCATAGCTTTTAAAAAGAAAGAACGATTCAAACATGTAAGGCGTAATCGAGTATTTCCGGCATGCTCCTCGGCAACATACAACGCGCAACCGGCGTCCGACCGACCACGATGTTAATCCCCGCCTTACGTTTTGTTGAACTAATTTAATGGTTGGCGCAGTAATGTCGTGCGTCAGTTCCACCTTTTCGTGGCATTCTCACTTCAAGTGAGATGCTACGCTGCGCGCTGAAAGCCCTCTGAGACTCCTGCTAACCGCAACTCAAAAAGGATCGAGCGCCTTTATGCGGCCAAGCGACTGTGTGAATTTGTGAGCATTACCTGCACACAGCTGTAAAAATTTCAACATTCACTCACACTTAGGCACCACACAGTAATGCAATTCAAAATCAATGCTGGAGTTTCAAACTGAATGGATCCCCTTTTTAAAACACGACAATATAGGTGTGAGACTACAAATGCAAACTGATGCTGACACCCCGACTAATTCTTTTGTGGCTTCATTCACCGCGAATCGCGTTGGTGTGACCGTCGGCACCTTTCAGCCTCTTCAAGCTTTGCCACTGGCGACTCACAAATACCTCGGGTGATGCCCTTATCTTTTTTCACAACTTACGATACATACCTATTCACGCCGCGTCGTGTTAATATCTCACAGCTTACAATGATCAAAGACGCAAATAAATGAACCGATATTCGCAGCCCTTGCTTACCTATAATGTGTACTCGCTAAAAGTGTCTGACAAAGTTTCGCAGGCGTTTTAGAGGGTCGAACATCAAGCGCTACCATTTAACACAGATCTACACAATCCTTCACTGGCCTTAAGAAGAGCCACACTATAACAGCGGCCTACGTTTACTCATAGATGCCGCAGTATTATTCCTAGGTTCGTTGTCTTCAAACTTAGGTCTAGCCGTTTGATTTTTAAAAGAAATGCAGAGGCTATGATAGTAGTCGATATGTAGGACTACGAGTTAGTTTTGACGAGATGGCGTTCTTTATCCCGTGGTTTAAACTCTGAACAACAGTGCTCTTGGAATGCACCACCGTGGCAGTTCGCCCCGGCGGCTGGCACTTTGAACTCGCGACGCCGTGGTGAGCCGGACGATGCCTACGTATTGACATAATGGAACAATTTTTTTTCAGCCAATACGAGCGAAAAAAATGCATGTGTAAAAAAAGAAAAGCCGGAGTAAGACACTTCGGTGCACAGAAACAATGTTTCTTTTCTTAGCGCCTCTATGCGGCCTTTTCATTCCTGTTTCACTGAACTCTCCATGACGATTTCAGACGGAAGTAATTTTAGGTATCAACTTGCAAGTTGTCTGAGGAAGAGGAGGAAGCAAACTTTATTGCTCTAGAAAGAGTAATTCAGTGGTCGAGCCGGATGTCTTGATCTTTTATTGGTTGATGACGATCTCCGGCCTGCATGGTTGGCGCCCCTATTCCAGGGCACCACTGAGCGTGGCTGTTCATCGGGTATGATCCAGCAGCCTCCGTTGGAGGCTGGGGTCGCCGCAGGAGAGCATGCTCTCTCACTGCTCCGCACTCGGATTTTCCCGACTGACCGGAAGCAAGCGGAACTCCGATATTAGATCACACCCGCGCACTTCGATGCTACAGTGAACTCTCTACAAAACATCCTCAAGCGAGACATGCCCTTTCTATACTCTGCAGACATCGAACCAAACGAAAATTAGAAGGACGAAAACCTCTGGAAGTTGCGCCAACTTCTAACGGTATTTAGGTGCACGAAATATACCGGTGGGATTACGCTGTTCTTGTGGCGTTGAACTCGGGAAAGAAGTAAATGTCGTATGCTGAAACCCCGGCACAGTGGCTCTCTAACGCTCTCATTCACTCACTTCGTTAGTCTCCGCTAAGCGAGGTGATTGCTAGCATCTTGTTACACCTTTGAGTCTCCCACATAATCTGCTGCGTCTCCGCTTCCGCTGTAAAGACAGCATGGAGAGCATCGGTGGATGCGCAGAAGTGCACAGAAGCGCCAATGAAATCACACAAACATTCCTCGCACGTCCTGCCTTCTCGATGGTTCCTCTATTTCTCGTTAGACCTGGAGGTACAGAGTTCGGGTGCAAATGAGGTTAACAGAAGGCTGAAAGTTCACTTTTCACTTCCCTCTATGACACTTTATTATTTTATTGTAATAGCACATTGAGTCGCAAGCTCTCGTCAGTTCAAAGAAATACACATACACAATCTCCGCGCCATCCCTCCCTCCCTCCCTCCCTCCCTCCCTCCCTCCCTCCCTCCCTCCCTCCCTGTGTGTGTGTGTGTGTGTGTGTGTGTGTGTGTGTGTGTGTGTCTGCTTGCATGTGTGCTTGTGCGTGTGTGCGCGTGCGTGCGTGTGTGCGTGTGTGTGTGTGTGTGTGTGTGTGTGTGTGTGTGTGTGTGTGTGTGTGTGTGTGTGTGTGTGTGTGTACGTGTGTGTACGTGTGCGTACGTGTGCGTACGTGTGCGTACGTGTGCGCGCACGTGCATGTGTGTGCATGTACGCGTACATGCATTTGCGTGGGTGCACGCATGTAAGTGCGTGTGTGTTTGCGTGTGTTTGCATTCGCAAGGCCGTCTGGCGCCCATTGAGACCTCTGCTTACTTCTGCAGGTCTGCTCGTTTGAAAACCGTTGCCTTCATTAATGCCACTGTCACCGAGGCAGCGCGGCGCATCACTATATTATTTAATTGAAGAGCATGCGGTTGGAAGTCCACTGTTGGCAGCATATAACCATGCCAGCAGCTGAAGCAACCAGCGTGGGGACGTTATAACGCAAGGAGAACAATACTTTGCTTTGAAGAGGACTGTTGAGATCCCGAAATGCTGTTTAGGTAATAATATTTGTCAGTTGCGTATTTATTTTATTCAGTATGCGATGGCTTGCACGGTGCATAACTTTTCGTATCCCTCTCACGCCATTTTAAGAGAAATTCCTTTGCAATCGCACTTTCCATCTTACAGTTTGTGACTTGCAGTCGAAGCACTGCAAGCGGAACAAGAAGAACGTTCGGTGACTGATCTAACGTTCCAAGATTTAGACCACGTTTGTTGCAAGCATGATTTACGGACAAGCTTATGCATTTTCGATTGGGTCCGATCCATGGAAGGGTTTATTCCTCGCTGACTGCCAATACGGTTAAGCGGGGCAGAAGCAAGGAAACCCTAAATCAGCTACTATACTACGACGGTTCTCTGGCTAAGCGTGGTACTCCGTCCGGCCATTGTTGCTTGCCCGTTTCCTCCCTCAAAAGTTAAGGTTGGGCTGGCCCGTCAGGATGAACCGCTAAGAACAGCAGCGGGGCAATATTGATGAGGTCAGAAGAGAGATCCCGTCCACCAAAAAGTAGCAGCTTTAAAGGGAGCTCATATTTCAGGAAGCAACTGGACCTGATTGTTTTTGGAGGGAAAAAATGAAAAGACATAAGAAAAAAGTTCGAATGTTCCGAGCCTTGCACATTTAGTGATCCACTGCTTTAAGAACTACGAGAGAAATATATAAATGAGCAAAACCCGTTCACTGTATACATCTAGGCCTTTAAAAAGATATGTAGTGTTTCTTTTTTATTTTCTTCATTTTCACATGCAAGCCTGGATATGTCTGTGTGTGATTCTTCAGTTGTTTCATTTTTTATGCACGCCTCCCAGTGTCGCACAATAATATGACAGCAGACACACAAAAACCTCGAACGGAAGTAATATGTGAAGAAAAAGCGCATGAGGCAATACTGAGAAAAATTGCTAACATTGTGCCCTCTTCGCCGGCATCGATTGAGGCAAGTAGAAATCAATTTGGCGCAGAAACCTATCTACATCAGTGAATAGTGCGGCTTCCTTTGTTGATAGTCCGTTTAATGCGAAACGCTAGGCGGATAAACTCCCGGCTTTCGTCATACGTCGAGCCGGGTACATGCTTTAATTTTGACCCGACAAGGTAGTGCCAGACAGCGCGAACTGTGTTTTGCATAAGCAAGCAATAAATAGTGGCACAATACCTCTACATATAATGTCGGCTGATATCAATGAGCAACACAGACCTCGTAATGGAATAGCGCTTGATATTCGACGCATTCTATCAGTCTCTTACCTTACATATGTATGTTTGGGTTACCCCGTTGGGGCGCCACTGGGTATGCACGCCTTTTTGGTCAATCCTCCAGAATAAGTATTTGCAACTCTCGCACAAAAAGTACGTATGTATTTGCTATCGTACACTGGGCTGGTCGCATTTCGGCATTGATGGAAACGGCGCAAGTGCATGAATATACCGTGAGATTTATAGAGTTGTGACCAGCGCGGTTTATTAACATAAACATTGCGTGAGATTAGACACTGCCTAAGATGAGCAATTGTACGCACCAAATTTAGTTTGACTGATGCTTCGCCTCGCATAGATTCCAATGAGTGTGCCGAATCTGCGCAACTACTTTTTTTTTTTTAATGGGTCAGTCGTTTTACGAGACGAGGCGTCCTGTTTATTTTGTTCGGCATTCTTTACAGGAGTGTTGGCTTTGTAATAAGGTACAAGTTGTATCTTACTTGCTTGGAGTGCACTTTGAGGCGAAATCCTGTAATCTGCAGAAGGACATAAAAACCAAAACAAAAAGAGCAAACAAATATGAGTGGTTCGCTTGAAAGACGATATTTGGTCAACAGAAGATATGCAATTTAAACAAAAAATGAAGTGCTTTCGTAAGTATAAGACAAAAAAAAACTTTAGCTGGACTGTACTGCTGCATGTATTATATATCTCTACTGCTCGGTTCCGGTGCTTCCCTCGGTGTATTATTCTTCCTTTTCTCCCTTTGAAGCACTTTTTTCATTTTAGGGTAGCAAACCGGATGCGCTCTTGGTTTACCTCTATATTTTCCCAACCTGTCTTCTCTCTCTGCCAAGATAACAATTTCTAATCAGAAAGGTGTGCTGGCGGCAAAAAAAAAAAGAAAGAAAGAAGTTTAGCAGTAGCAATACAGGAACAGCGAGGAGCACGTCGGGAATGGTCGTAAAAGTTGCACTCGGGGTGCTAAAGGAAAGCTTGGTGATCTAAGACGGCTGTTAGCTGTCGACGCGAAGCTGTTTCAGAAATTGCGGCCAGCCACGTGGCTTCGGAAGCCCGGAACGCGAAAACTACCACAGAATAATAGTAAGAAGCAAAAACTGCACACAACACGAAGATGGGATCTAAGAATCTGTTCGATGAAATGCAGGAGGGCTAAACAATAAATAACCAAAGTATTACGCTACGCCTCTCTCTATATACTTTCCTTCCTTCTGGGAGGGGTAGAGGGGAAAGTGAGGAGAGGGTTCTCCTGCAGGAAAGACGAAGAGCTAGGCTTCGCGTAGCGTGTGTGGCCACAGATGCTTTCCGGGAAAGTGATCGGAATCTCACGGAGAGGAATTAACAAAGAGACATACAGGCTCGTCAGGAGAGCAAACGCTCAGTGGATATCTGCGCTCATTGGGCACGGCTGCAGTGTACGGTTACAGTGGATAACAGGGTGGCAAAACAAACATATTGGAGGGATTGGGAACGTAGGAGAACAGGTACAGAGTTGAGTCTTGAGAACCGGTTGTTGTCGGGTTTAAGAACGCAGCAGCCTTTTATGAATACAGGAGTAGCCCCAAAGTAGCCATTGTGTTTACGCCTGATTAACAAGAAAGGAAAAAATAAAGCGGCGTGATTTATTTATCTATTTATCTGCCTATTATTGTCACGAGCATGGAGTGAAACATTTGTTTCTTGCGCAGCACTACCGGCTCACCTCCTGAGACGACCACGGAGGAAAAAAAAATCAGAAGAAAAAACGAAAAAATAGTACAGTACAAAATTTATGACTCATTATAGATATGACATCAGAGCATAAAATTAGCTAAATTTTGAATTGTTAAAGTGTCTGGAATATTTAGAATTAATTAGATATCACTTAGACGACCGGGAACTAGATTCATAATAAATCAGAAAGAAATAGAACGACAATATTACAGTACAAAATTCATGGGTTTCATTATAGGTATGATATCAGAGCATAAGTTTAGAGGCAAGTTCAGTTACTCAAGTGTCTGCGATAATAATGATTAATTAGAAATTACTGATTACTGCCCACCAAAGCACAGAATCGTAGACTTTAGAGACCTTTCACCCCACTACGACTATGCCGAAATCGCTGGAAACCCGGAAGCCGAAAGCTTAAGTAATGACAACACTAATGACGGCACGCACAAGAATGTGGCTGATATTTAACCGGCTAATTAATGGAAAACAGTAGCCTCCGAGTTCGGTTAATGCATTGGTTTCGCCTAAAGTGAACTTAAAGAACACGAACGCCGAGGTGCGACTGCCACTAAGAGACACCTAAGTCAAAGATTAGGGTCGCCTACCATTTTCATCCGTCCGACCATGCGTCCGACCATCCGTCCGTCGTATTATTTATTTATTTATTTATTTATTTATTTATTTATTTATTTATTTATTTATTTATTTATTCTTTAGGTACACTGATTGTACATTACATGATGGAAACCTGAAGGGAAGGACAGGGCGGCTGCATGTACTATAGAGGTTTATTCGGCTCAGACATTACTGAGAGTGTGGCCACTGCGCAAGGCTATCTAGCATGCTTGGTAAGTGCTGTAGACGTCACTACGCAATACTACAGCATCCTCCATTGTTGAATGCTTATTCTTTTGAACCCTCTTTCACAAATACCAATAGTTTACAACTTCCAGAATGAACAGTTCTCACAAAAATTTACTGACATAACAATTGTGTCTTGCTCGCCACTTTGCTCTCCCATCCAGACAATTTTCTTAACGAGAGTGAAAAAACGTGCACAGCTGCTGTTGCTGGCTTCCACTCGGTTACGTATGGCGTTAATAATATTTGGCTTTTTTCTTTACAGTTCATTTTCTCCACAGTTGTCAATATCAGTTCACTTAGGCATCCGCGCATGTTCTGCCTCTCTTAGCCGTCAACTTCTCTACTCCTCCCAGCGGTTGCTTAGTGGTTGCCTAATTACAATCTAAACCAGCAGTGGATTGTTGGAACGTTCTGTTCTTGCGTTCACTGAATGATGGTTAAAATAAAAGGTATAGAAGAAGAACCTACTTTATTCACAGAGCACAAGTTGGGAGTCTCTTGAGCAAAGTGCTGTCACGGACAGCATGACAAGAAGTACAGGGGCAGCAATACTCTATAGATGCCACAGAAAACCCGAACTATTAGAAGACAAGAGCCACACTGCCAGAAGGATGCTAAACTACATAAAAGAGCTGGCACAAACTAAATATATTTTCAATAGACTTAAGATCTTTCACGTAATAAACACCGAGGTGAAACAGATGAAATAGTCGTTGATGACAATTATTGAGTGAAACTAGCACTTTGTATACAAAAACAGGCTGACCATGAGAAAAAGATAGCTGACAGTCAACGAAGCGCAGAAGTTCTCGTCTTTTCACGAAGCATGGTATTTCAAAGATTTGCCGAAAAAATGCAAACGTGTGTGAAAGGCTCTCGAAAGCAAACCGACAAATTTAGATGCGCGGACATCGAGAGACAAATGGCCTCCAATTGAACGGTGCAGCAGGACGCCTTGCGACGCCCCCACCCCCCTGTCCCTCCTTTTCATACATTTATCGAACCTATTGCCTTCGCATCCAGCGTGTTTCTCCAACGACGTTCTTGATAAAACGTGCGTACATACAAAAGGTTTGACGCCTTTAGTAGCTTTTCTTCCTATATAAACGAAGTTCGCTAGGACACGGATAATCCTGCGGGAACTACATCTAGCATAGAAAGAGAGAGCTAAAATTGGAAGAAACTCTGTTGGGTACAAATTCAGACTCCAAAGGTATTTTCGTTCTTTTGAATTTTGGCCACCGCTTTCGCTGTTGAACGAAGAAACCAGTCAAAAGCACAAAGGACAAGAGGAGATGTTCACACCACAACGACTGGACTATCAACTGAGGTTTATTAGAATCGGTGTAGTCCCAGCAAGGCCAGCAGAGCATGCGCAACTGCATCATCACTAATCACATAGCATGAAAAGACAAGAAACGTTTCTATCGGGACCGACTTAGAAATTCAAATTCTTTTTCATGTAAGCGCACCGAGGTTGTACTAACGCAGTCATCACCTAATAAACTGATGTAGTACGCTTCCAAGATTCCAAGAGCGAGAAATCTTGGAAGCGTACTACATCAGCAACAGAATGCACGCGGCGTGCTTACAACGCTGGGCACTTAACCCCTATCTCCCATCCCCAGTGTATGGTAGCAGACCGGAGACTGATAACAGGTTAACCTCCCTGTCTTTCCTCTTCATCTCTCTCTCTCTTTATGGAATTCCATGGAGCCGGTGCCAGGCACTACAACTTTAAGGGACATATGTGAGGACGTATTCGCAGTTCGCGGCTCGCCTTGCCACTATTGCCGGTGTGCCATTTCTAGACTGTGAATCATGGTATTTCATCTAATTGCAGCCTCAACCAGCGCGAACACTGCTCGGTGTGCGGTGGTGACGTGCCAAAGATGTGAAAAAATATTATGACCCATTGTATTGTACTACGCGCATGTTTTCTCTCACCGACGGCTACGAGAGTCCGAATCCTTAACCTCCCGATTGCACTGCGTACAAGAATTTTTTTTTTCCACGTAGAGCAGCAGTGCTTGTATAATGCGGGCTTCGCACTCAGTAGACAAATATCGTTTCGTAACGTACGTTGACACGTGTTCCGTGCTTAGCTGTACTGCATACAACTGTCCAAGCACTAACGCCTGAGTGTTACTGCCTCTGGTGCTTAGGGCCTATCGCTCGTTTAGCTGCGCGCTGTGACCTCGGCCATTTGGCTCACTATCAGGGCGAACAGCCACTGAGCGTGCAGTCCTTTTAGGTTTCCTTGAAAGGAAGTAAACAAGGAATCTTCTGTCAATGAAGATTGCTTTCTCTTCTGGGAATAAATAACACAACGAGCGTACACAGAAAATCAAGTTCCGTTTCGCTGGCCACACCGACATGGTTTCACCTGACGCCGCGGGTGCTCTATCCGAAGTTCTCGCACATGCGTGCTCTGCCGGAATAAGAGAGGAGTCGACCGAGGCGGCCAGTGGACTTCCCAATAGAATATTTATGGGAGAGCTGTTCTTCAATGATGAATGAGGAATTACAGGGCACGCGAAGATTTCTGTTGGAGCTGTGATTAGTTTCTTTTCTTTAATATTATTTTGTATGTAAGTATGCCTGTTGTTCGTGCCAGCATTTACTTCTCTTCTTGCCATAGATGCATTTTTTTAGAGAAATTGCTTAGCGCCTACAGTTAGGTATAGCAGTAGTGTACCACTATGGTTCTACCGAAACCATTTCATGATGGCCACCATAAAAGAAGGTAACGGCTCAGGCACCCGCCAATGCGGAATGTGCACACGTGTATTTTTTGTGTTTTCTCTGTAGCGCATGCCACATAATCGCACCGATTCCGTTCTTCCATCTTTCTCTCATTTTTTTCCTCGTATCTTGTTGCTAAGCTCCGCAACCTGAGGCATTTATGTGCGTAGCTGCTGGCACAGAAGCGCCGGGACAGTTTTGTTGACGCTGACATTAAAGCGCCGAACGGCGAAACAGCTCTCCTTAGAACGGTTTTGCTTGGCCCTTTCTTAGTAGAACCCTTCTTTCTTTTCACATTTATTGCGACACGATCTGTGTCCTCGCCCTCTGTCTTTGCTATAAGCATTTCATTTCGCGTCTGTGTCTGCAGACAGTTTGCGCGTGTCTGCGAGTTCTCTCGCTTGCCGGCAACCCGGTTCACGCGCTTTGTGTCGACTTGTTGCTGCTCTCTTGGAAGTTACCTGGCGTGCAGCGGAGGTGGTCTACCGACGCGGATCGAGCTGTCGGAAGTAGGTGAGTTAAACCGAAGCAGGCTCTTAGAATAACAAAGAAATAAGACTAAAGTATATCGTTGCACAAAACGGTGATGGAAATGACTGGGATTCATCCTCGAATCACTTTCTCAGTGCAAGAAACGACACATGTCCGTGTGTGCTTGTTCGTCCTCCGTGTAGTTCATTATATATATATATATATATATATATATATATATATATTGCGTTGAAAAAGCTGTTTGAAGATGAAATGACTTATCGCGTTATGCGGTAGCTGCTGGATGGCCAAAATATTGTTCCTGATCCGCCAATGCTTCAGATGCGCGTTGATTACCTTCCCCCCAAGGCTCAGCTGTGTATTACGCACCTTGGTGTAACATGTGATTGCTCAGTGAGGTACTGTGGCAACGTGCAGCATGCACTTAGAGAATGCCGCTGCTTTTGAAATTTCAGTGAATAAAATTGCGCCTGTTTCGAGCTGTTCGCTCTCTCTCTCTCATTGTGTGCGTCTGCGCATGTGTGTGCGCGTGTGTGTGCGCGTACGTGTGTGTGCGCATGTGTGTGCGTACATGTGTGCGCACGTGTGTGCGCACGTGTGTGCGCACGTGTGTGCGTACGTGTGTGCGCACGTGTGTGCGTACGTGTGTGCGCACGTGTGTGCGCACGTGTGTGCGTGTGTGCGTGTGTGCGTGTGCGTGTGTGCGTGTGTGCGTGTGCGTGTGTGCGTGTGTGTGTGTGTGCGTGTGTGTGTGTCTGCGTGTGTGTGTGTGTGTGCGCGCGTGTGTGCGTGTGTGCGTGTGTGTGTGTGTGTGTGCGCGTGCGTGCGTGCGTGCGTGCGTGTGTGTGTGTGTGTGTGTGCGTGCGTGCGTGCGTGCGTGCGTGTGTGCGTGTGTGTGTGTGTGTGTGTGTGTGTGTGTGTGTGTGTGTGTGTGTGTGTGTGTTATTTTACTTCCTTAGATGGGAGACACAATTAGTAATACCTCAAATGTACAACCAGCATGCCGGCGCAAAACAAATGTGCACAGATTGCTCGTATACAAAAAATTGTTGAGCTTATGCTTTTGCTATACCGACATTAAGGGCACAATGCGTGTTTAGGCGCTGTTGTTTCAGCGCAGCGCCCTCAGAACTGTGCACGCGATTTCGTAAGCGACAAGGTTTATTGCTACAAATCAGCCTCCAGATAGATGGCACGATGAATCGCTCGCGCAGAACAGAGTCTGCCCTTGAGAAACTCTGCAATGTTCAGGCCAAAAGCAGTACACATCAAAATCACGTGAATAATCACGCAAATAATCCCGTAAATTGCAGAGTTTATGCACGCTTCGGGAATCCGCGGTCATGAAATGGCCTTTCAGCGTGTTTTGCCCAAACGTGAGCGCTAACACCGTAAATATATACATCATTCCGCTGTTCAGCTGTGACTATGAGGTTATGAACATATGAAAATTTCCACCATGATTCGATGTACAGGGCAAAACAACAATTTTGCATATGATAGATCCTGAATTCAAATTCTGCATACATGGTCAGTTAGGGCGAGGTGTGGATACTTTGTTTCACCGCTTTTGACTTGGCGTGGCATGCACTAAGCACTTCCTTTTTTTTAATCAATCTTTCAAGCTCCGTGTCGTATGCGTGTGGAGTGTCGAATGAACAAAATGGTCAACTTATTGCTGGGCTGCCCCTTATGTGACCAGCAAAGGCAACGGCTGTGATACAAACGTAGGGCTCCCCATTGTTACCTATATAGGATGATACTTGGACCATGGCCGGTCAGTGGCCTTGAAAGGATTGCTATCAATGAAACTTAATACTTTTTTATCAGTACGGACACGTGCTCAATATACTGGACATAATTTTACGCAGTAACTCGCGTTCGGCGTCTTTTTATTTTCTTGCATGTGTAAGTGTTTGCGCGTGCTAAAGTTTTTTCTTTATTATCATAATCTTTCCTTTTTTTTATAATGTTTACTTATTAAAGTAAATTGTCGCAGATAAATAATATAAAGTAGCCATAGACGTAGTGCTTCAAACCTTTCCAATTAGACATCACTTAAGCTTACCTACCTTCAGGAGGTCTAAGACAAGAAAAGACAAACTAGTACAAATCGGAAGCACAACTTTCTATCGCAAGTACGAATGCACGTGCTAACACACCTCAGAGGCACATATATGATGCACAACGGGTTTCAGACAAGAAGCTGCAAACGTAAAATTCAACTTGCTATTGTGAAACTACTGCACACGTTTTAACGGTATCGGCAACATATTCTGCAGAGTCAAATGTTTCGCCGAAAGCAGTTGGTCACAACGAAGCGTTTAGTACGTATAACGCTATCAAGAGCACTGACTCTTTTCGTCTCTCAATCGATTCCCTTCGGAGGTAAAAATATTCGCGTCTTTGTATAAACCTCCAATGTTATCAGCATTTTCAAGGCCATTTGTGCACTCTTGTACGCGTGCTTCACCGCGCCACCTATCTTGTAACACACTTGAACCAACACGAGCCCTGTTTAAGACGGAACGCACCGAGGCACCTACCACGCTCTCCTGCATCTCCTGACGAAGTTGCATAACAATAGAATCGGCACTAATTTTTGCGGGCACCCAATCGCGAGCTCTTTCCTCAACACGTGCACATGCCGACGCCTACGTTTCTGCGGGCGTTCGCAGGGGCAGCATACGTATGGATCTGATGCCGCAACCCTGGCAACAGCCTTGAGGGAGCGATGCATTAGCGCTTCGCCAAATTAGATTTCATCGGAGGGAGGCCCAAGTTGTGATCGACCAGCGCACCGGCCGGTGGTCATTCGCTTTCCTCCGACGCCGATCTATACAATGTGTACATACCACTGTTCCGAAAGGTTTAATTTGCGTCCGTGTTAAAATAGCTACACTACTTCTATTCAATTTTCTGTGATTGTTCACTGTTGTCTCGCTTAATGAGTTTTTCTTCTTCTCTTTCTTTTTCAACGCCGTATTAGGGTCTAAGGGCGTGTTCCTATAGTGAAGGCTATAATGAATGTACGGACGTAGCTAATACAAGTATATTTCTTACACGCAAGGTTATAAAATATTCAGATCATGTCTCAAAAAAGTTGCAGCGAAAAGAATCGCCGAATAACAGCAATGCATGGGGGACAACCTGCAAGTAAGTGTCCAGATAGTGGACATGCCCATTTCGTCTGCTGGTGAAGCGCTGATATGCTGCAGGGGCTGCGTTACGCAAAACAAGGAGACAGCCCCTCCCAGCTGACCAGCTCTTCATCAGCAGACAAAACGGGCATGTCCACTAGGAGGATACTTACAGAATACACAACCAGGAGTTATCGCCATCTATTTTTCGGGAACTCTTCCAGCGTTTCAGAGGAGTTGTTGTTCATAACGACAAACCTGAAAGTAATATCCTTTGATTAATTTTCACATTTACTCAAATTGCTGAAGTGTTGAATATAGTATTGTAGTCCAGCTGTTAGCCGACACAATAACTTTTGTTGTTCTGATAGAGAAAGACAGAAAGCTAGAGTCCTTAGAATTTATGAAGGTTCTGTGCCGCTATATAATAATTTGGTACACCCGTCACAAACAGTTCTTTATGAATTTTCTTTTCTGTGAGCCAGAGCTCATCAAAGTAAAGGCGTTCGGATTTATCACGAAGGGCTAATCTAGCAGTCTCGGATGCGTTTACCTAACGATGACCATTGCCTTTGCCATTTCAGTGCATACGCTTACGTTTATTTTTTTTCGGACTTCCATTCCGGTTTAGTTTGTTTCTGTTTTACTTAATGAGACATACGACACACCAGAGGCTTCAGATAAAGTGACGTGAGTTAGTGCAAGTAAATATTTCAAATAAATGTTTGAGGCAAACCTCTCGGATGTACGTGCGTCGCATGGGATTATCCATGAAGTAGTGCGAACACAAAGTGCAAACTGATTTTCCAGGGCAGAAAAATAAATAAATAAGTAAAGAAGTCACTCGTCCCTGACCTAGATGGTTGGTCTCCTCTCACTGGCTCCTTTAGTGGTGTTCTTGTACTCCACACACTCACTTAAGCAGCAAGAGGAAAAGTGTATTTCGATCCGGCTCAAGTTCCCGAACCATAAAGCACGGATTAATATAAAAATAGGTCGAAGGTATTTCAACAAACCCCAGACTGTCATGGTTTTAGAGACATGCAGGTCGCAGCTTTTTCTGCCGTATAAAGCCCAGTGTGGGAAGATCTGTTGTCAGCAGCTTCCGCCGTAACAAAATACAGGGAAATGCCACGGTCAAAAGAACAGATCAATAAAAATAGGTAAGCAACAGCGTCGAAGAACGCACGCTTCAGAGCTTCAAGTAAAATGACACGTCGTTCAATGCGAAAAGCATCACCAGCAAAAAAAGAAAACCTGCAAACACTTTTTCGTTTGGTGCTCGACAACTAAATCTTCCTATTGCTTACTTCTTCTTGCGTGGTTTGTAGCGGGATTTGGGTTTAGAATTCCCTGGCTTACACACGTCGAACAGAACGCTAGGCTTGTTTACTGTTTCTTCCTTGGTTATGGTGAGGATTGCGCAGGAAGCGGCGTCTTCAAAAAAACGCTACAGACGTGCCGAAACCTGCAGTTGGAAATATGCATTTTCTTTTTTTCCCATTTATTTCTGCTCTGCGAAGACCTGTCACGCAGGGATAAAGTGTTTCGAGGTGCAAGGGAGCTGCCAAAGTGTGTCGCCCCAAAGAACGAGATCCGCAGGCCATGTCACGCCGCTATCTGTGGGTAAACATGCACTCGAAGTTTGATGCTTTAACAAATTCGCTTTGCGTGGCTGCCAAGCAGACCGAGCCATTGTGGATGCTGCTTGATCCTTAATCATATCGGCCACATTTTCTTTGATAGAAGTTGCAACAAAATCCATGCGATGACATTTTGCTTGGAAAGACAAAAGTATAAACTAGACACTCCTCCACCCCGGTGCTGTCTGCAGCTTTGCTGCTGCTGCTTTGCTTGTAGACATTTTTAGGCATGCAGCATGGACGTTCATGAATGAAGTTGCAGAGAGTTTCTGTAGTCCGTAAATCAACCAAAGCTTGTGAAATACAGGAACGCAGAAGACAGAAGTGCCCAGCAGCGCTGGTGTCACCATCTAGTGAAGCAGATGTCAGCTATAGAGTACACAAAACTATATTTCCGACGACTTTGCCTACCTATCTGCTGGTACACAGGGGTCGGCCGCAAACAATCTCTTATGTTCCAACAGGCGAGATCATTTAAGATATACGTGGTTTAATCGCCAGGCTCCTTAGAAGAGTAGTTACACTTCGTTCTAATAAATATATCTGGCGGGGTCATGGGAGATAATTCTGTAGTAGGCAATCCGTGCCTATTACGTCTCACACAAATGTATCTCATATCACAGTTGATCTTGCCAATTGCTCAGGCCTTCCACCTAAACTCTCCTACAGCGACACTCCTACAGACCTAAACACTCCACCTAAACCTAATCCACCTAAACTCTCCTACAGAAGAATCGAGAAGCATAATAAAGGCTGTGCGAACGGTATTTTACACAACATGTAGCAAATAATGAGAAATATACTTAAGCATTGCAGTAACCTTATATTGTAAATGTTCAACGACGTCTCTGAAAGGCTGCGAAAAAGAAATCTGAGAAGAAATTCACAGAATGATGATCCCGAGTTATTATTCTAAACTAGGTGTTACAAAAGACAGAACGGTTTAAGTGGGAGTGACGTGGCGCGTCTATGCGGCTACGTATACTCAAGAAACTAGCACTCGCAAGTGGCCTACGTGGAACATCCACTTGCTGAGCTGCGAAATTCTGCTCGAAAACTTGTCTCCCACAACGTATTCTTTTTTTTATGCGATAGCATTAAATGTCCCTTTGAGCGAAAAAGCCGGCGTCTGTAGCAGCGAAACGGCACCTAAATTCTCATTGGCTGCGACACCACGTCACGTGCGCGCTTCAATGGAGCAGAGCACCTTCTGCCGCGCAGGCGCATCATGTGCTGCGTGAGGGGAAAGGGCATCGCTGCTAGGGCACGTCATCCTAGCTCTCGCTTCCCATGAGCCTGCGTTATCCGCGCGTTCCTTGACCACACAAGCACTCGCCTGCGTTCTAACTTCGACTCGGTAATTGCCATAAAGGAATTAATCTATCGAAAACAACAAATTCGAAAGAAAAGCGTTGACGGCAGTGAGTTTCGAACCTACGACCCCATGGTCGGAAGCCGAGTGTCCTACCCACTTCATGGGTTTAACCAAGGCCTCCTAGGCGTTAGCCAAGCGTCTCAATGGGCTCGCTTGCCCGCGAGGATTTCTTAACTCGAAGGACCACGCTCAACGACGTTCAATTGGCATTGCTTTCTCATCCACAGCTCAGAAGAGGTATTTGGGTCTCCTTGGATTATTAAGGTGAAAGCCTTAAGTGGCTCATGCTACCAATGGCGTTTAAAAAAAAACGCGTCATTCAGTGCATAGGTACAAAAACTATCATCATCATCCATGGCTCATACCCCCTAAGCAAGCAAAAATGCAATGGATCATCCATGTTGTAATCCAGAGGCTACAAGCACTCAGCAAAGTGAAGCGTACAGTGCATGCATTTATTGGAGTCATGCATACAACATACAAAAACCCGGCGTCTAGTCGAGTGATAAAAAAAAATAATAAACCACTTGACATTCCGAATGGCTCACCTCCGTAAGTAATGGCTCATACACTCGCAACGCTGAGGATACAAGTGCTCAAATAAGTGAACAGTGCATACATTTATTGAAATCACCCATACAACAGACAGAGCAGCATACGTTTCAATCCCCCACTGAGAGGATGCAACGTAAGGTCGAAGAGAAACGTCGTTGACGCGGGTCTGACCCCGCTGTACGAGCGCGCGAAGCCGCAGCTAAGCGTCGAAAAGGAGCCGAAGAAGCCGAACTGCGAAAGCAGCAACGCGACGATGCGAGACGGCGCATTACCCAGTGTGCAGCAGGATTTCGCCTTCACGTGCCACAGGGATGTAACATGCTGCCGAACTTTTTTCTTTACAGATGCATCAGACTAGGCTAGAAAGGCCATAGCCACTATGTGCGATAGCGGCAAAGAGTGTTTTGTATCATATAGGGAGGCTAAATTAAAGCTCTCTCTTGCACGTAGACTCCCTAGTATTGGAAGCATTGTAGCGCCATCAATGGGGCCCTATCATAGCATAGAGGCAGAAAACCCAGCCAGCCTAAAAAAGGTAAGGACAAGTATACGCTAAAAATTATCTCGTTTTAAAAGCTACAAGCTTTCTTAGCCGCGCCAGACGCCTCGCTTGATGCCTAGGTCACCCTATCCAGTACGACCGTGCGCGCGAAAAAAAATGTATCCAAGTTTACCGTTTCTACCTTACGATCTCATGCCATCGACGCAGGGGGTGTTGTTCGAACCGGAAGCTTCGTTGCGGCGCGAGCGTTTCTTCGTGCCGGCCGACACAACACAAAGCCCCTCGTGGTCTACGATGACTAGCAATTGTGGACATCGTACCTCTCAGCCAATGGGAAGGCATAATGATCGATCACCGCTGACGAGTTGAGGAGCGAGCCCAAGTAGCCCGAGCGATGTTGGCGTGCGGTTGCTTCTGAAAGCGGGCGCCGCCTAAGCAGGCTTCGTTCTCCACCAGAAATTTTATTGGTCATGGTGTAGGCGCGTCAATCAATGTAGGCGCGACAGAGTCAATGCCAGGAAGTCAAAGTCAAAGTCACTGCGTCAATGCGTACCGCTCAACTTTGTCGAGGATGTTTTATCTCGTCTTGCAGTGCGAACCGTTCATCCTGTTTCAACCACCGGCGATATAGTCAAACTTCCCATACGTCACAGTTAACAACAGCAACCGGCGAATGTCTATATTGCAACAATTGACAAGAAATGTGCGAATATGCGGCATTTTAAATACGAATCGAATGGTTAGATTCGGCGCGAGAATTCACCATTGCAAATGGTCGAACATTTCCTTTCGTTGGAACACCTTAAGAGAATGGAAACATTTTTTCGCACCATACAGGGAGACATACTGATGCAAGAGGAGAGAGAGACTCTTGCGAATGAGTCTACCGCAGGAGAACCACGACTGTTGGCAAGACGCACCAGTTCATGAGCAGACGCATGCACGAGATCGCTTATTGGCAATGATTTCCAGTCGTTAAATAAGCATGCATCGCCTTACGCAGCCTAAGGATTCGCGTTCTCGACTAGGACAAAGCAGTTTACCATTTAGCCTCTCTCACCATGTTCGAATTCGCTTAAAATGATGAGAGGTGCAGTAGCGCCGCCCTTTGCTCGTGCCGGCTGCCCTGTTGCAGCACCACTTCTTGGTAATGCGGCTGGTTCCCCCCCGCCCCCCCCCCCCCCCCTGAGCGGCTACGTTCCGGATTAGAGTATCCGGCGTCTTTCACAGTGTTTATTCTTGACGTATTTCTGAGCGCGTTCACAATTTCTGGGTACCACAGCGATGCACTGAATTCATGTTATCACTTAACAATCGGATATTTAAAAGAGATTACGGGAAGTGAAGTACATGACCGGGGTAGTTGGAGAAGTATGGGAGAAGCCTTTGCCCTGCAGTGGGCGTAACCATGATGATGATGATGATGACGACGATGACGACGATGACGACGATGTGAAGTGACATACCAAACTGGCGTAAAGGACGTTGTCGTTCCGAGACAACGTACCTCGATATTTTACAATGATTGTCGCTTTGTCGTGTTTACTGCTTGCTTATATTTTTTGGTTGATGTCCTACCTTTTCCCATACGATAACAGATAGTAAATAATAACTGCAGGCTTGCAAGGCAGTGAACTACAACGCCTTATTAGTGCGAAGACGAAGGATGAGTGATCATCGAATCAGTCAAAAAATCGATACGAGTCATCTTTGATCGTTCTGCTTTTTTATAGTGGAAGTTAAAGTGGGGAATAATTAACATCACCAGAAAAAAATAACTAATCATTGTTCTATCACAACACCTAATTAGTGCATACAAATTTAATGGGAACACAGGAATCCTCCTGCCATGAAACACAGTGTGCTATTACTTCGCGTTCAGTGGGAAACGCAAAATATGTCAACTGTATCACGCGAACCTCTCAGTAACTGAAGAAAAGTGAAAGCACTGCTAATTGCATGTCCGGACACACAGATGCACACGGCAAAAACTTTCTAATTTCACTCGTGTGCGAACTATTTAGCTGTCCGGACATACGCCACCCAGATAAAAAGCAAGTCAACACAAGGCACTGCGCTGACTAAAAAGCGTTTGGGAAGGAACCAGTCGCGAAAGAAAGGTAATTAATGATGATACAAAAATATGGAAGTGGAGCGACAACTTGGCATTTTTTTGGCCCTTCCTAAACACGGTGCTTACCCTTTCAATGTTAAACTATATTTTTTTGTTGCCGATAAAATGTTTCAGGGTGCTTAGCTATACTACATAAATGTTTATAAGCCAGAGCAACGACTAAAGCAAAAGTGCTTGTGCAGGATGCCTAAGCGCACGTTAAATAATCCAAGGTAAAAGATCACACACAATACAGGGCGTTCTACTGCGGCATATCTCATACGCATACGTTCTCTTTTTTTGCGACGTCTGATACAATCAGCAGGTCAGCAAGCCAATCAACCCCCATTTTTTGTACAACATCCCGAACATCCATGTACGGATAAGCAGTAAGGGCAGCTTCAGGAATCGGTAAGTGAAAAACAATATTTTTTTAGAACATATGAAATTCCAGACATCTTGCACTTGCAAGGAAGGCTCAATCGTTACGTGATTTCGTCAATGAGTAACATGGGCTTACCTGTCATCTTTGGGGAACAGAGAGAACCTGGCGTTACTGGTTTTGCCCGCAGGTCTTCACCGAGAGAACGCGATGGCCCGACTTCGGCTTCTCGTCTGATGCGACGTTTCCAACGCCTTCCGTTCTTGGACGCCTCGTAGGCCTCCTCAGCATTGCGTTTACGCACCTTCGTGCTGTCCAGTGGCTAGACACACACCAATTCACGTTACCGACGTACCACGAAACTGGCAATCGAGTGCGGCCAGGCGACGAGCGAAGATAAGCGGTAAGCGCCGCGAAAACCGCGCCCGCGGCGTTTCGCGCCACTAGTTAAAAGACGAAAAAAAAAAGAAAGAAAGCGAGAAAAGTGAGGGAAAGGGAACGTGATCGTTCCTTTATTTCGGAAAGAATGCAGTGTTCTTTTAATAGCTCTCAAATATCGAAAATTAACCCCCTCCCCCAGTCCCATGGAGGATACTGTTGCGTAAGACCGAAACTAGACCTCGGTTTTCTACATCTGCCACTGTCTGCTCCTTCACCGTCGCTAAATCACCCCAATATATATATTGCTTTATCTTTAACCATCTTGTTATCTTGGAACATTAGGAACATTTCTTGTTGGTCTATTTAGTGAAAACTGCTATTAGATGGTGGGGGCGGCGGGGCGCAAACCGGCACACATACACAGAGACAACACAAAAGAAAGTGCCACTATCAACTACCTTTTCGTAGTACTTTTTCTTTTCTATGTGTGTCAATTCGCGACCCTCTTCCAATAGTGTTAGAACGAATGCTATATTTCGATGCCGGCCGTGTACTCCGCCATCCCCTAGTTAAACTTTGTCCTGTAGCCAATACGCCAGAAGTTACACATGTTTCGGAACACAAAAGCTGCTTCAAGCGGAATATCCTTATTGTGACGTCAGTTAGCGCCGCTTAGGTATAGCAATCGAAATAAACCATCATTCTCGAGCATGCAGAGCTTCCTCGAAGCTATACTGCTTTACCTAGTATCGGCCGCTACAGCCACTTCAATTTTCTCAGGGAGCCTCTCTTTACTAGCTCCTTGGGGGCCTTGTTTTTTAAGCGAATCCAGCTGAAGAGGACAAGCGCATTCGCTTTCGATTCGCCGAATTCAACGTGAAAGGAGTGCTGTCTTGTGTACTCAGTCCAACCGCGACACCGGTTCCCTGTTCCGTCTCGCCGAACGAAAGTCGTAAAAAAACCTTTACGACACCTTCGACTTGACTTGCGAGATCAGTCGTATAGCCCTGCCGCTCCGGTGATGCGGCTGGGCTACGACTTTACCAGCTGTGGCTGCTTTGCTGTCTTTCAATATAAAGAGGAACTGTCGACGAAGCCACTAAATTCACCGCCGAGTCCGTTCTGCCGCCGAATTACTGATTGTATCAAGACGGAACGAAATGAGAAAAGCGAAGCGCGTGGCTTTGAGCATACACGCAGTACCTTCTAACCACAACCGCGGTAAACAGCTGCGCATGCGCATTTAAGTTACTGGGTTTGTGGCTTCACCTCCCGCTCACGCGTTGACTGTCGCTCACCTTCTCAGAATTTCGAAATCGTGCCGGCGTAGCGCTGCATGCAAGCCTCTGCTCGCTGCTTGTCTTCAATGTTCGGTGTACGCGAGACTAGAGATTTTCGTTGAAGACAATTGTCTTGGTGAGTCATCGCCACTTTTGCGTATGGTCAATGTGTGTTTCTAACATATAACATATTTAATGGACCTATCCCGGAGGTACGTGTATTCTAAAAATGTGGGCTGATCCCGAAGGTAGTGCAGCCTCAAATCTGACGCTCCTCCTACTCCCCTCGCGCGACAGGTGACGCAATACTGTGCCATGCGCACTGACTCTGCTTTCAGCACATGGGAGAGAGCTACATCATGCTTGCCCGGAGAGAGAGAGAGAGACAGAGAGAGAGAGAGAGGATATAAGGAAGGCCGGGATGTTAACCAGTCAAGAGTATGGATGGATACCCTACGCTTGGAGAAGGAAGAAGGGGAAGAAAGAGAAGGGAGAGAGAGAGGGATTGCCCGGGGAAAGCTTCAGTACATCGGTGGAGCGGCATTAATGGAAAGATAAGTGCGCCCGCTCTCTCACCGCTCGCCTCCACAGACGTCAAGTGGAGAGGATGACAGACCTCTCTATGCATGCACTCGACAAAAAAAAATTGGAAGGCGATTTAACTTGTAGTTGAGTTTGAAGAAAACTTGCCGCTTCAGCGCGGCTGCCACAGTAAATTGTACGGTTCACACACCGGTCCCATTCTCAACACCAACTCGCCCAAGAAGACATTCTCATTCATCGACTTCACGGGAAAGTTCTCTCACCCGACATGTGTATTTCATCCAGGTCAAACCATCGTTTCAGAGCAGAAGTAACAATCTGTTCCAGGAACCTGTTCAACTCTTGTATCTGTCCCACTCTTGTAAGTTCTATTCTCCGGACATGCGTTGATCAGAACCATCTTCCTGCATCCATCGCTCACATACAAGATTCCAACAACTTCAACAGTGCCATATGTTATGCTTTTCGTTACCTTTTTCCACATATGTTGTATTTCCCTTAATCTCGTCACTCTGTAATGCATCCAGGACTTGAGAACATTTCAAATAAATAAATAAAATAAATAACTAAATAAATAAATAAATAAGCACGTTGGTGGCAGCGTCAATGTGGTGTAGGAACTATACACAGAGTGTTGAAGAACTTAGGAGCCATTGTTAAAAACAGAACACTGACACTGACTGATTTCGTTGCTGGAAGCTTGCTTCAACTCCGAGCTCCCAAGTCAAAGCGGTGAACGAGCAGTAATCAAGTTTATCATGTGCCTAACCCAGCGCAAAACGTTTCTGCACTATATTCAACTGTAGGGTTCCACTTTTTGGAACTTGATGCAACGCAGCCGTCAGGCAAATTTGCACATCTAACGGAACAATGGGCGCTTTTACCTTCCTTCTTTGTCTCCAAAATGCTGCGACGGCGAAAAGGGCAGTTTCCTTTGTTATGGAAATTACTGGAAGTACAAAAGGGCATTGAAATCGCATCCACTAAGACTGATTTTAACTGAGCTCACACATTGTCCGAGTAACTTTCTTCGACCTTATCAGCGAACCAATAAATGGGCTCCAAGTGAGAATAAATGTCGGTGCTCCTGCGTGTGAAACTTGAAGCAGCTAGCAATCTGGAAGAGGGTAAAGCTCTTCTTGCTCGGGAGGATGGCCATGGCAAGCCCGTTTCTTATCGCTATAGTTTCGATTTTTTTTTCCTTCTCGCAACGCGACTGGGAAAGAGATCATGCGCCGTTCGTTCACTGCTGCTTGAAAAGTTACAAATTGACGCCAGCGACCTTCGTGACAGCACTTTCACTATAGCGTTATTTATTTATTCATAGGTCCGAAGGAGACTTTCTTCATACTGCAACTTTTGCTTCCGTGGTGGTCATTTCTGACTGCTGTAAAACAAAAGGAAATACCGTACGCCTGTTCGGGCAATAGCTGGCAGAAATTGCAGAAGGAAATAAAAAGAAACAAACAGAGAAACAGTACGGAAAGCCGACGGGGTCAACCAATCGCTTGTATTTCCACATTGTGGCTTCAAATACATGGGACCACGCAGAAAGGGTTCGCACGGCCTCGACCGTCGTTTTCTGCATTGTCCATACACGGTTTGTCTATAGTAACGAGTGACGTCATGACAAGCTGATGTAGGAAGTTGAGGTAGACGTCGCCACGCGTCATTCATTTTTTTTTGTTATTGTTGTCAACGGTATTGACGGGAACAAAGTGAGGTATTGGTAACTCTGCACAGCTCCAAAATATGCCCAATTTATGTAGTTTCTTGACTGTATGTTCTAAATGTCGATGTGTTTAAACACAGAGGCAATGAGCAGAAGAGAGCGTGAGAAAAAAAGGAGAAAGAAGTAAGGAAAGAACGAAGGAAAGAGAAAAAGAATTCGTTCAAACTTTTATTATTTAGTTTACAATCTTAGGGGTCCTCCTGTCTTTTTCGTTGTTTAACCTGAGGCAAAGCGCAAAATAGCACGTGGCACAACACAAGGGAACGAAGACAGCGCTGTATCTTCGTTCTCTTCTGCTGCCCCATGTTCCATCCTGCGCTTTGCCTCAAGTTATGCAGTACCAACCAGCCCACCGTTCTGCTTCCTTTGTTGTAGTTGTTGTTGCTGTTGTTGTCGTCGTTGCTGTTTTCTATTATAGCCTTCCACTGAAACTGCATGTTGCTTGAACACACTGATAAGGCCAAAGTCAAAACTTGCACAAGTGGCGTAGAATGAATACGTTGTACTCCTGCATCTTCTATTCCTTTTCTTTTTTTTTTTAAGTGCTGAAGAACGTGAAGCAGCTTTGGGAGAAGGGTGAGAAGGAGGAGCTATTCGCGGGCGAATAAAACCAACAGATTGAAAAAAAAATAAGAGATTTGGAAACCTCGGGGCAAGCGATAATGGAGCAACCGGCAACGCCGTCGAGTGAGGCTGCATTGCAAAAAATTTTTTAGTTGCTTCACGTGAGCGAGTATTTGTATTTATTGTTTGTGTGCTGGCGTTATGCGACATTGGTGACCCTTGCACAACACAAAGGTGCCTGCTGGGAGCACCGATAACGTGTTCCTTATGGTCGCAACAAGATGTGAAAAAAGAAAGAACCTAAAGCGTGACCTAGAATGATAGTTTCGGTAAAATTTAGTACCTATTCCATTTAGTTCTAGCCATAGCTGGCGCAAGCAAGAGTCACATCAAGATGATCAAGGGCATCATATTACTTTAGAAGCAACATGGTAAAGGCAGCTTTAGAAGTGATTTCGACGCCCAAACAAACAAACAAACAAACAAACAAACAAACAAACAAACAAACAAAAAGAAACACGTAGCCTTTGTTTTCTACAATACCATCCCAAGATTAATATGGTTCTCCGTGGAGGAACAACCTGCCTGAAATTTTACGATCAGTTCACTTCTAAAATATTTCGGAAAAAAAACTTGCAATTCTTGACTCGGATATCAGGTAAAAACGTGCCAAAAATGATGGCGCTATAAAAGGAAGACAGAGTAAAGTTCCGGGCATATTTTCATCAAAATAAGCAAGAAAAAAATTAAATTTTGCGTGCCAAAATTACAATCTGATTATGAGGCACGCCATAGTTGAAGTACCCGGATTAATTTTGACCCTTTGCGGTTCTTCAAAGCGCCTGAATCTAAGTACACAAGTGTTTTCACATTTCACCCTCATAGAAATGCGGCCGTCGTGGTCGGGATTTGATCCCGCGAACTCGTGCTTAGCAGCGCAACACCAAAGCCACTAAGCAACCACGGCGGCTAAAGCGAGAAATTTCACTCTGACAGTGCTCGTTACTGTGAAACAATCGAAAGTCATGCGCATGTACAGTCTTCTATCAGCGCTAATTTCTTGTTTATTAGCGTGTAAATGTAGAACAAAAAATAAATTCCGGGGTTTCACCTGCCAAAGCCACGACATGATTGTGAGGCACGCCGTAGTGAGGGACTCCAGAGTAATTTTGAACACATGGGGGTTTAACGTGCAACCTAACGCAAGCTACACGGGTGATCTTGCATTTCGCCCCCATCTAAATGAGGCCGCAAGGGACGAGATTTCATCCCACGCCCTCGGACTACTGCTACGCCACCCCGATGGGTAATGTCGAACGCAGTGATGCACGCCATAATTGCTTATAATCAGGCAAGCCTCATTTTCTCGTAACATGCTGGGAACCAGTCTTCGTCTCCGATGCTACAAGCGATCACAACGCGATGTGCAAACCAATCGCTTAGCATGTGCAAATTCAGTTACATCTACAAGAGGCGCTTTCATATTGTCGGATGCCAACAGCTTCCGTGGTCATACAAAAGCTATGCTACGCTGGTGGGGACGTCTACGTAATGCTCACGCTTTCCCGTCCTATTTCGCCGGGTTTTAACGTATTCGTACTCGCTTTGCGAAGTTGGATGATGAAATTTGGGAACACGAGTGACTCGCACCGACGAGTTACAGCATGGCGCGGTAATGTACATGTACGTTACTGCATAGTGGAGGTCGAGGTCTGCTTCGTGGGATGTTACAGTATTTCTTGCATCTCGCAAGACAGGGCAGCTGAATGTAACGTGAAATAAACAGGACTATGCCACTAGGCTCATGCACGATTTTGCTAATTGTGAAGAAATACTGCAGTGACGTTTCGAAGCATACTTAATTCCAAGCGGAAGCTGAAGCCGGCAAACTGCCGAAAACTTTTTAGCGCAGCTCAGAAAGGTCTATATTTGTTCAGACAGGCAGTGTGCCTGACAAAAATAGTCGTCAAAAAATTAAAAAGAAAATTAAGAATAAGCCGAGAGGTAATGCAACAAGTTCTTTGGTAGCGTTCGAAGTGCTCTTTCTCGTATATGATTCAGTGCTGGATCCATGTTTCCCCAACCAAAATGCGTTGTTGCCTCTAACGCCTTACTTTTCAACATTTTCCTGTAACGATGGCAACGGCTCCAAACAGGGTTTTTATTAACGTGAAGTAGAACAGCGACATCAGTTCAGAATCCCTTGCCTATATATCCCAAGCGATTTATGAGTCACCACTCGATTGTGATGCGATAAGTCGTGAAAAAATGGCTGTGGCTTAGGTAAGGTTAAGCCCAGGATGCGAAGCATACTAGCCTTTATTTTAGTTGTTGAACCACTGTTTAGCCTGGTGAACTGCTGTTGCTTGGCTATATTTGGTTCGGCTAGACGAAGAAACAACTCATGCATTACTGCTTCGCCTTCAAGAGTGGAAAGCGACAGCGTTCCCGTCGACCCGCCAAGGGGTGTAAGACAATGGGCTACAGGGCAGCGACTACGCGCCCCGCATTGGACGCGGTGAGCGTCGAGCAAAGCAGCGTTCGGCGCGGCAACGAAATGTGCGCCTGAGCAAGAGACGCACGCCTTAGAAACAGCTCGTTTCTAAGGCAACACCGCATTCACTAGAGGCGCTTTTGTACCTCTTTGAAGCATCGTACTCGTGGCTCAGTGGTAGCGTCTCCGTCCCGCACTCCGGAGACCTTGGTTCGATTCCCACCCAGCCCGTCTTGCAAGAGTTGAGCCAAAGCCACTTCTCCTCTGTCGTGACGTCACGGTGTCACGTGGTTTCATGGCGACACCGCCGCGCCTGAGGAGCTGGGTTGAGCTCTCGTAATATGCTTCGCATAAAAAACAAGAACAAAGTAAAGCTGGAACAATGCAGCAGAGCTTGCGAAGTGGGCGTCGATCGATGTCTTTCAATGTGCTGCCCGATAATCAATTCGTATGTTTTCTGTTCTGTTCAGGCGACGTGCAACTGTCATCGAAATGATTCTATTGATTCATGCCCTGCATGGGGTATGAAGTCGGTGTGAATGAAAAAAAGAATGTTATCTCTGTGTCGGTGCTCTCCGGAAGCTATAGTATTTTATGACTAATAAATTAACCCAGTCATACAGCTCCAAGCTCCGAAATAAAAATCTACATATAAACCAGACTAGCATTATTAGCTTATATGTGTATGGTGTTATGAATGTGTTCGTGGTATCTGGTGCATGACGTGTGTGGGTGGGCACACGAATCAACATGGCCAGTGATTCGTGAACCAGTAACCAGTAATGGCCAGTAATTCAGGAAGCGTTAAGCACATAAAAAAAATCAGATGAAGAGCCGCCATGACTTTTGAGCCAGTGAGGAAATAGAGCAGTACACACACACGCACACACGCACGCACGCACGCACGCACGCGCGCACACACACACACACACGCACACACACACACACACAAACACACACAGAGAGAGAGAGAGAGAGGGAGAGAGAGAGATTTCTTGCCGTCAAACATGTTTTATACAGCGCATCAATGATTTTGTGCGCACCCAATTAAACGGCCATAACACGTTCTGACCGCAGGCACGCGTTCACGTCAGTGTCTTGCATTTTGGCTAACCGCGTATTATCAACGTGAAAACATCGTCACTTCGTTTATAACACAAGGCCCAGTTAGCCTTCTGTCTTTCACGACTCGGACGCCACTGTTAGTACTACGGCACTGAGCGCATACACAGTGCTAATTTTGTTGCACATAAATTTCGTTCAGTAAGAGGAGAATTTTTGCAAATGTGTTCCACTTACTTAGACAGAAGGCTAACCGGAACCTATGCGTATAGTGAATATAGCCTAACGAAAGTATAGTTGCTAAGCATATGAATATTGTCAGAGTTATATCAATAATAAGACTTTAAAAAATGCTGTAATTGAGTCCACTGTCAATAGTTAACGCAAGTTTACATATGTAAGGAAAAGTTGTTTCGCAGAAAAAAAGAAAAAGAAAACTTCGGTTTGTCGGACCGTCTTTCTTCTTCGCTACAGTAGACTCAGAAAAAAAAATCTAACAAAATGTGAGACATATTTTTAATACTCCTTGCACCTTGTCCCTTTCTGCGTCGGTGTGTACGTATTTCCACGCTGGCCAGAATAAGGAAGCTTCCATAAATATTTGATGAGTGAAGAGGTAGCTACCACAAATTTGTAAAGACAGATCAAAGACACAAGTAGACGTGCGAACCTTCTGCATTATTATACAGGTGGCGGAAGACGGCGCCAAAGAAACACCCGCCGACTGTATAGAACGTGTGCATCTTTTATGCGTAAGGTCAAAGAGAGAAGAAAAGACACCCACGATGCGGTGGATACACCGCTTCCGTGATTCGGTGAGTCATTCGGGTCGCTATAAAATATTACAGCCACGTTGACGTCGCAGTGCCTGAACTCGTTGCGGGAAATCTAATCGCAAAAAAGACGCGGCGAAGGTGCTGCCAGAAAAGATAAGGAGAGCTTTGAAGTCCGGTAGAGGGGTGAGAAAAGAAAGGGGTGATTTTTTTTTTTTTAAGACGGGCATTCCGCTTAATGCTCAAGCGAAAAATATCGCAGGTGGTGATATCTGGGGACGTATTCTCGAGCGACCACTTTAGGCGATATCCCTTTCAGTGCACGCTCATTGGCTGGCTGAGGAAAACCGAATGAGCTCATTGGCTGTTTTAGCACTGCGTCACGCGATCGACATAGTATCGCCGTAAGGGGTCATACAAGAATACGTGTACCCTGTATACTTATACGTATAGCTACACCCGCGTCCTGTAGCTTCCACCTTGTTTTCTTCCATTCCATGTTAGTTGGTTTTTGCTTTTGCCATAGGTTCTAGGCATTTGGAGCGTACCTTCGTGGGAAAGTAATAACTGCATTTGCTCATCTCTAACTGGATGTTATGATAACGAGTACTGGACATGACTGTATTATTTTGAGCGTTTCACCCAGAAACAAGTTTTTTTAAATCAAAAATGGAGTCACGAATTAATTGCCCTTCAAGGAGAACCATCTTGCCAGCGGAAGTACTACGAATCAGTTCAGATGTGCGTACTACTCAAGTCTCGTGAATATTTGCAATCACCGCCATCTCCCGACTTCCCTGCCCGCTTCACATTTCACGCTCTCCCGAAATAAACAACACAAAGTTTCGATTATATTCGCATGTTTACAGACAGTTCTGCGCGTGTGCGCGTCCATCGGCGAAAGTATGAGAAACCCTCTACAATCATTTCAATTGCGCACACAATCAGAAGAGCAACAATGTTTCATTTTGTCGTTTATTTTTCAATATTTCGGGGACGGACCATGTCCGTACTTCACTCGACTTAATGTGTGCCTTCTGTCAATAGAGATGCAACAGCACCCCGTGGCCCATCCCGCATGTTCTCGCTGAATTGTTTGCCAGCAGCGCAGGTTGACCGTCAACGCGATACAAATGAAGTCCTGTCACTGCTGCGGTCATAAATAATGGGCCCGCCACGCTGCGACACCATCATCAGAGAACGCGATTACGCGTCCTCCCTGGGGTACACACGTGACCGCAGATACCGGCCATCGATGCTCTAATGTGTGCCAAATAATTTGGCACGCCACGACAGCCGCGTATGTTCTGTGGCAACCCAATGCCGCCAGCAACCTCTCTTTCCGTCTGTTTTAGCGGATGGAACTAGACACGACCGGCATTACGTTAGCGAGTAGAAAGACAACTAGATAGCCAGTGTGGGTAGATGATGTGCAACTCGAGATTTGGAGGGACGGGAGTTGGACAGGTGCTCTAATAGACCACCGATTAAGCGACACACCCGGAATTCGAGGTATTTGTTGTTTAACAGGCGACATGAAACTCCGGTATATAAGCTACAAACGAGCCGGCTGCCCCGGCTAGTGAATAATATAAGCCGTTTAAAAATATTTAAATAAAACAAACGAAAAAAGAAAAAAGAAAAAAACAGAAAAAGAAAGTAAGGACAAGATCCGAGCGCGCGTTTTACTTGGCGGTTCGGGGATGAAAATTGGTGAAAATGACGCGTAATAAGCGGTTTTTGGACGTTTAGCAGTAGCTACAAAATCAGCCGGGATTCATTTTCTCTTCACTGTCTAAGCGCTCCAAAGATCCAGATAGAGAGAGGTCAAAAGGGAAAGACAGGGAGGTTAACCAGGCTCAGCCCGGCAGGTTACCCTGCGCTGGACGAATGCCCGCGGAAAGATGACTGAAAGATGAGAAAAGAAAATCACATCGCTTATATATTTGCATTACGCCATTTTCACGTGATGAGATAACATAAAAACAGTCGATTTCGTTTCGTATGCTAAAGTGCTTTACCGTTCTCCGGAGTCCAGCATTCGTGGGGAAGAAAAAAAAGATAGAACAAACCCGAGCGTCAATTTCTTCAAATAAAAGAATGCGCCCAAAACGAGCCCACATCACAACTGTTTGCATTTCTCCCGAAGCGTACGGCATACCACCGCATCTGCCGAGAGCAGCGTTGCTTGGCGATACACCCCAAGTCTTCGCTTTAGGGACTCGAGTTTCAAACCGGCCCACGAGTTTCACCTTCCAGAACGTTTCTTCGCTTACAGAACACGAGATATGGCGGCAGTGCGCGCAACGAAACCGAGTGGGCAGCTTTAGGAGCGCATTTTCACTCCAAAAACGGCGAAATCACGGCTTCCCATCGGCTGTCGCCTCACGCGCAGCCACTTGGAGCTAGGTCAGGTTGCCGTACTCTCGAAGCCGGCTTCCGTTACTGCTTCTTGCCGCGCTCTAATTTTTGCGGCGCGGAAGCTTTTCATAGGCGTCTTGGGACCATTTTTACTCAGGTTTCTACCCGCACGTCGTTCAAAATTGGAGGCGTATGTCTATGTTTTGTTAGTGTGAAGCTTTCTTAGGCTCTTTCTTTCTTCGAATAAATGTGTGACAAAAACAAATAAATAGAGAAGAAAAATTTACGTGCAATAAAGGAGACAATAAAAAAAAACTACAATGCTACGATTGTATGGCGAAAGAATCCTATAAGAATGCCTTAATACGTATTACTTCAGCTGAAGTTTCATGAGCTCTCTATTGATGGCAATCTTTTAGCCGAGCTTATATCCCCTAAAATTCATGAGCAATTCTAGTGATTTCAGATGCGAAATGCTTATTGACAGGAAGAGCAGTATTTATCCCGCTATTTAATACCATGAGGAAACAGTCCTCGGCCGTCTAACGTGCGGCTGTAGTGACGATAAAGATAAATGCCATGTTAAGGTAGATTTGTTTATTCAAACAGCTCAGACGTCAAATCGTTCGCTCTTTGATGATCGTGGCAGTGGGAACCAGGAAGCTAAGGATGGAAAAACGAGCACAGCACTCAAGATGGGGACGTAATACATCGATAACACACACAGCGCCGTATGTGTATTTAAATCTGTGTCCCCGTTTTTGGCGGTGTACTTGTTTTGCCATGAACAACCAAACTGTCCAAACCTCTACGCTTGTGAACCAGAAACGCCGTCAGAACGTGTCCTCTAAGCGATGCAAAGATTTAATGTCGTGCACTGTTGCTAGACAACCTTCCTGTAATGTTTTCTGCTTCTCGAATAGCCGCTATCGATAACATATGAAGAAATAAATTGGCCTGGCTGACTGCGACAGCAGAATGTTTGCCTTTACGCATCCAAGAACATTGTGTAAGAAATTCATACATAAACATCAAAGAAATATCAAAGCCTTAAGCAGGATTTAAGCATTAAAGCCTTACGCGCGGGATTCTCCCGGCTACGGGAAAATCATCCCGTCGAAGCGCCTTTCGCGAATAACGGTAGCTGTAATTTCAGATCTGCGACGCTTAACGAAAATCTAGCCGATTACTGAACGCTTTAAAGTGACACATCCTGTAGCTTCGTATGGGTGGATGATTCCGCTGCTGAGTGGGCTGAACGAAGCGCGCTGCTGTCAGAACCATTTAGGCGCAATGAGAACATGGCTGATTTGCCTTTTCTACTGGTTTAACGTCAAAACAGAAGTGGCGGGCAACATTCGTGTCAAATAATTAACGCATGGGGAGAAGGCTACGTGTGTTGGGAATGAAAGGCAGCAGGCGCGGGGAGTGGTCACAAGAATCGACGTCGCCTCTCCTTGACGCAGCGTTCGAGACAGGATCGATGTGAACCCTGTCGTCGGGAATTTGGCGGCTGGCGCAAGAACAAAAATAATAAAACGTAGTGTTCGTCGGACGCTGATGGAGGAGTCGCCACTACTTTTGTGTCCCGGGATATGTAGCTATAGCCCGAGCTGCCCCAAAACCAAACGACAAAAGAATGGATATAAAGCGAAGGTGAACAACGGACTGTTTGGTCCTTCGGCTGGCCCGTTATGAGCCCTCTCGCGCGAGTGGCGGATCGTTCGATGTGGCATATGCTTATCGCTGCTCGCTGTCTATACGCCGTCACAAAACAAACACAAGAAATATAAAAAAAATGATGAAAAAGGCGGGAAATAAAGGCGAAACCTTCTATAACTTTTTTTTTTTTTTGGTCAGAAAGAATAAAGCACGGAGTAGTTGTTGAGTAGGTTCGTGCCCTTTTCCTTACCGAGTCTACATTACAATAGCCTCCTGTTTGGTTAGACACTGTTAGGCCAACGAGAACCATATAGCAATTCCCGGTGCTTTGAATAGCTAGTGTGCCTGAGAAGCCAAAATAATTCTACTTGGGTGCAACCAGACAAACTTTACAAAGTACGATACGCCATTGCCCATCTATAATTGCTTCGACGTTTCGATGTGGCTGCTGCTGTTCTTGCTTTTCCTCTTGTCTGTAAAAAAAGATCAATAAACAGTAATGACATAGAAAGAGAAAAGACAAGTATGTTAATAATGAAAGCGTCTGTCCACTGCCACACTGAGGGATATGAACAGAGGAATAGAAAGGTGAACAGGAGTTAGGGCAAGGCAAGGACGCGATGGATGCATGGACGCACCGTGGAGAGCTCCCCAAATTCAAAAGAGTTTGCACGGGCCAGTCGTCAAGGAGGAAGAATAGTAATAGTTAGTACATCGACTAACCAACAGATTAAGTTCCTTCTTTGTTCCTCGCAGGGTTGGGGCCTGTAAAAGCAGAAATGATATCTTCGGGCTCCGTATAACTATAGCTTTTCCTTTTCTTCGTAATCGGAAAAACTGGTCCCGCTTCTTTTGCGCTACTATGCAACACTATACTGCAACATGTCTGTCTAAGGATTGCTTTCACGAAGCTTTACTCATTGGATTGGTTGGACGTGTTAGACACGCCTACGTGTCACTCGTGCTGGTTAAGGAGGTACTTCAGCGCTTATGTTCTTTCCCCTTTGTCATGAGTTCGAGCGCATCCTTCTTTGGTCTGCGTTAAACAGTAGAGCCCCGTTCAAGATCCTGATAGAAAGAGAGAGGTGCTCGGACAGTGGCCCTCATGCGACGCAGGCGCAGACAGCGATGCGGAACACTGAGCTCACGCGTTTAAGCCAGGGGCACGCTTGTAAGAAAACCTTCAGCTGCAACCCTGTCGCTTAGAATACAAGTGAAGCGTAGAAATCTCCTCTTAGTAAGACCGCCGAATCGGTTTTGAGGGAAATCAATTGAATCGAAAGAAATCCATAGTAAGTTTTGGCACCCGGGTTCGTGCTCACAAAGCGGTTTTCTTCTTTCTTTTTCTTTCTTATTGTCTTTTTACGCAAGAACGCGTCTTGATTGTCCAACCGCCGGTCGTCCGCCGCTCATGACCGCGGTGGGCGTGACAGACGCTTGAAGCGGCCACGTCCACTCATGAGGAGCACTTACAGGGATACATTTTCTGAATACGGGCACTGGTTATATTGCACAATGAGAATCACTTTCTGTTAGAAAATTATTTAGAAATAGATGAAGATAGTTGTAGGCTTTTAGTCGACAAAGGAAACGATGCTAAGCCTTTGAAGTCGACTTCCTTCCCGTAACTGAGAGTGTCTCTTATCAACGGAGATGCAAACTAGAGCAACTGCCGGCAGCATTTGCAATGGCTAGGTCCGCATGTAGCTAGCAACATTCTTCCTCTGCTACCGTTGTTCAGCATCAACCACGCTCTCATTCACCCTGAAACACACCCCGAACCAGACCAGCCTGTGGCCCACTCTATATATAGCAGCCGGTTTGCGCGACCTATGGTGTCTAGCCCGTTCTGACAAAGCTGCATTAGAGAACGCCATCGGCGAGACCAAGTACTGAGGGCGTTAAGTGCTTTGCCACCTGTACAAAAAATAAGGTTGGTCTCTCTCTCTCTCTCTCTCTCTCTATCAGCTGGCACGGAGTTCATTCACATGTATTCTGCGGTCGCCTAGCTATAAGCGAGGCTTTTCTGTCTTCGAAACGCGTTTGGGTTTCCTTTACAAATTACCACAAAAGTCCGATGATCAAAACTTTATCGAAGCACTGGCATATAAACCATTATTTTGGCAATAACATTATCGGGAAATCATATAACAGGCCTGACCGGTGCGAGCCAATGACGCCAGGACCACTGTAATATAAAGAGTGATTCGCTGAGAACAGATCTTAGGTGCATACGACACGCTAGCAGTTCTTAGAGCGCAACCTGTTTCCTCCTCTAAGAGACGCCACCTGTTACCGTGTTCATTCGAGACGTGACCTGTAGCAAATGATACCCTTCCTACGGTGCAGATATTGACTTGGTGTTTCTGTCATTAGTTTTCTTGCTTGATTCCTCTACTTCTCGAGGTGTTGCAAGGGCTGGAGATAGTCTACTGTATCCTCTGGTGGAGAAGGGAATCCTATCACCGTCTGCTTAATTCTAGCAGATAAAAAAGAAGCTCCTCTCTGTACGCGCACTCGATCCTCATATAAGTATTTCAGCCGAAGCTCTGCTCTGTACCATTCTCTTCCTGCTGTGTCATCAGCGGTTGGTCGCTGTTCCATCACACAATTTTTTTTTGAACTCGCTTAGATATGTGGTCATAGCTGCTGCATTCGCTTGCAGTTTTCGTTGGGCCGTCCTCAAACACGTGCTCTTGATTATCGCGACCTTGTTTCTTTGTTCAGAAGAATTGAGGCGTGACAGTTGCCTAAACATTGTAACGGAAAAAGAAATGGCGTGTGTTAATTAACATAGAGAAAATTATGTTTGAGGATACGTTCAACTGGATAGCTGGCAAAAAGTTCACTCGCACTTTGCTGCCTAGACCTTCGCATGTAGAACGCTACGGCGCGCTGTGACTACGCATATTGTATACTGAATTAAATATTCCCCATATTTTCCTTTTGTGGTGCTTTATTTTTCTAATTTATTTTGCCCCTTCTTTTTTTTTCTTTTGTTCCAATTCTTTTTTAATGACTGGAGCTAACTTTAGGTTATTGGGATAACTCTTCGGTAGCTTATTTTCCCTCAATCTCATCATTTAAACAACTTGAAATTAGAATAAATTATGGCGTTTTACGTGCCAAAACCACTTTCTGATTATAGGGCACGCCGTAATGGAGGACGCCGGAAATTTCGACCACCTGGGTTTCTTTAACTTGCACCTAAACCAAAGTACACGGGTGCTTTCGCATTTCGCCCGCAGCGATATGCGGCCGACAAGGCCAGGATTCGATCCCGTGACCTCGTGCTTAGCAGCCTAACACCATAGTCACTGAGAAACCACGGCGGGTGTCATTTAAACAACAGTGTTGTTGTTTTCCTTTCTTTATTTTCTTGTGTCGCAAAATTTACATAGATAGATAGATAGATAGATAGATAGATAGATAGATAGATAGATAGATAGATAGATAGATAGATAGATAGATAGATAGATAGATAGATAGATAGATAGATAGATAGATAGATAGATAGATAGATAGATAGATAGATAGATAGATAGATAGATAGATAGATAGATAGATAGATAGATAGATAGATAGATAGATAGATAGATAGATAGATAGATAGATAGATAGATAGATAGATAGATAGATAGATAGATAGATAGATAGATAGATAGATAGATAGATAGATAGATAGATAGATAGATAGATAGATAGATAACTGTAGCACTGTTGCAGCAATTATCAATTTTACAAGTTCTCTACGGCACCGGCTATGTTTCCGCAGTTGTACTGCTTGTCGTTGCTTCCGAAATACATGCGCACAGGCCACACTCCCCGAGGTTGAGTCTACAGTGTACTTTCTACGAAGCCCCACTGCCAGCACAGCCAAACAACTACGGACTTGCGTCGAATGCGCTCGGCGCCCGGCCGCATGGGGTACAATCTCCAACGTGGTAGCAGCAGATTGATTTTCCTTCGCCAAGCGCTGCGTGAATGACTTGAGTTGAATTTTAGAGCGCAGCTCTTTGGCGTCCGTTCCTGGGTTTCGCGTCGTCGTCGTCGTCGGCGTTGTCGTCGGCCTCGTAACCAGCGCTAAACGTAACAGCGCAAACATTTAAGACGAGCCACAAAAAGAAAGACACGTGTCGTGTCTTTCTTTTTGTGGCTCGTCTTAAATGTTTGCGCTGTTACGTTTAGTTCAGAAGTATGTACCAACTAGGCCCAAATGAAGTGTTGCCGTAACCAGCGCGCCGACGAATCTGCTCCGCCGCCGCGCATGCGCGCTGTCGGCTCTCCGGGCGAGGGAGGATGATGGAAGGGAGGAGGAGAGACTGTGGAGGAGGGCTGGCTACACAAATGGCTCTTTGGCGTCCGTTCCTGGGTTTCGCGTCGTCGTCGGCGTTGTCGTCGGCCTCGTAACCAGCTCCGCCCCCCTTTCATCCCCCCAGCGCTAGCAGCGACCGACTGATACCGCTTTCGTGAGTCCGCTACCGCACTCACGAAAGACGTCGTGCACTTCCTGCAACTCGCATTAACCGTCCATCGATCCATACCGATGTTAGTAGTGGGGGACTTTAATGTTGACATAAAGACAAACAGCAATTTCCTAACACTTATGCGGGAGAACATCCCGTTCCTCTCGCTCGTAACGCGTCCCACGGCTGTGACAACCTCGCGAGGCACTTGTATAGATCTCGTCTTTGAGAATCAAGCATTGGTGTACCAAGTCTAACATATATCAGTCTATTTCTCCGACCACAAAGCTTCCTTCATGACTGTCAAGAACTGTTAGTGGAGTCTTTGTTAGAGGAATACGTGTGAAAAATAAAAAAAAATTCTGTGATAGCGCATACATGTGTTGCTCGATTTCTGTGCCTCAATCTATCGAAAAGGTGAAACAGCTTATTTGCTGCGCTCAAATTTCGCATTAGGAAGTAACGTAATCGTCGGTAATTTTTTATTGACATCATTTTAAGCTATTAGCACTCACCATGTCCTTCCTTGGACTGCACATTTCCCCCTCTGAAACCGAACATGAAAGTGGGATCGAGTATTTCGTGACTGATATCTTTTCACCAATTTAGCTCTAGTTTTTCGATCACTTGGGACAGCATACCCCGAGACATTTTCTTTCCTAGCCCGAACATGCATCCAAATACACCACGACCTACCATGACGCGGGTTATAACCACCACGGTGACTTAGTGATTGTGAAGTTGTGCTGCGAAGCTCTGTGTGATGGGTTGGCGTCCTGCTCGTGGTGGCAGCATTCCGGCAGGGACAGAATACGCAAACGGCACTACACTGATATTGAAATGCACGTTAAAGAACCCAGGGTGGATGAAATTATTTCGTAAACCATCCAAGGCAAGTAACATAGACAACATACGCGCGCTGTGTCGTCGTGTTGGTAAAGATTGAGCTGAGGCTAGCAGGTATACAACTCCCACTGACTCTCGCGGCAGGGTGGGCCACTGGAGTTCATGGATATGAGTTTCCCGTGTGCTATATCACAAACTTCTGGTGCGGTGAAATGCGGGACCGAATGAGGAGGTTGGCACGTCACGGAGCGTCACAAAAATAAACGGAACATGGCAGACCACGATCATGCGCCGAGCATTGCGCGAATAACGGGCAAATGATGAGAAGTGGAGAGAGAGACAGAGAGAGAGAGAGAGAGAGAGAGCAAGGAGAGGTGTAGCTGAGCTACAATATACGGCGTCCAGGGCGCTGCTTTGCGTTCGAAAATAGCCCCTGCATATTCCGTGCCGCCCACCTTCTGACAAGATTTTGCTTTGAGGGATGATGGAAGGGAACATTAGCACCGGCTATGTGCGAGGGATATCGCGATTTCTTTTGAATGGAAGATGCACATGTCTTCCATACATTACCCACCTCTTGCGAACCATTTCTTCTAGGTTTCTTTCCCATTTATCTGCAGCCTTTTGATGGTGCTTTGCTTGGCCTAGAGTGCAGTTCAGCGATCCTCTGTACTTTTAGAACAAAAGCGGAAAGGAAAGTTGTTGGAAAGAAAAAAAAAACAGTCTTGCGTGCGTGCGTGCGTGCGTGCGTGCGTGCGTGCGTGCGTGCGTGCGTGCGTGCGTGCGTGCGTGCGTGCCTGCGTGCGTGCGTGCCTGCGTGCGTGCGTGCGTGTGCATGTGTCTCTCTGTAGTCTCCACTGGCAGTAAGAGGGGCACGTGGGGTCTGACAGGGTTCGACAATGTTTAAAAATAAAGAAAAGAAACCGGCGCTCCATCTTGTCCAAGAGCACAGAAAAGAAAGTTGAGCTGCGTAGTTGCTTGCATTGGTCCTTCAAGGTTCTCTACGCGTCGCCCGTGTTCCAGCCGGAGCGACTGAACCTCTGGGAAAACGTAAAGGCAACTGTCAGCACGTATGATTGTTCTCTTTTTCGGCCGTCAGTAAGTTGATAGTCTACGATTAAAATTCGCTACAGGGACAAGATTGTTTCGCGGTATAGTTCTACATTTGACCATCACCTATCACGCACGCGCACACAGTCCGAAAGCATGCAGATGTGCGTTTACGTATTGTTTGTCGCTTTTGAAATGCATAAAGATATTCAGAGAAGACTGACATTGTCGCTGCCGAAACAGGTGCCCCTTACAAACGTTCCGGATGTGCTTGGGCTCTTCTTCCGTTCCTTCTTTTCTCGATGGGATAACTTATTTAAATGGATGAAGAACAACGCAGACAACTCTCGAATCCGCACACCGTGAATGTTGTGACCCTATTTCATTTCTCCTCGGCACTTTCGCATACATCCCTTTCTTAGAGAGACACGGAACCTGGGAAAGGCCTTAGTTAATGTTCGCCCATAAATTCGGCCGGATTAGGCTGCGTGCGATGGCCGTGTTCCTAAGAACTCCGCCCTAATCCCTCTCTGGCTGTGCTACACTAACTTCCGCGCCAGTAAATTTGCGACTTAGACGAAAGAAGTTCGCTTTTACGTTGTGTTGCACTGAAGGCGTGAAAATCCAGTTGGTTCCTTAAAACAAGAAGAAATGTAGGTTAAGAGTGCTCGTTCTTTCTGGGTTAGTTGGTTCATGGTATAAAGTGAAAGAGCGCAAAAACTAAAGCACTAGTGAGCGCATGTGGTGCTCAGGCTTGTCCATTACCGTTTTTTTCCCCTATTTTAATTTTGTTTTATTTTACTTTATCTTTTGATTGGTGAGACCGAGATAAGTGAAGAGACAAATTCTCGGAAAGCAGACTAGACTGTCTTAGCAGGAAAGCCTCGAGATTCATAGAGCATTATAGATTTCGGATAGTTTGTTGTTGTCGTTGTCGTCGTCGTCATCGTTGAGCTGCTCGTCATTTTTCTAGCCTGCAGAACTTTATGCACAAAGAGAAGGAATTAGAACTAACCACAATTACCGCTTAAAAAAGCACATCTTTTGTGGCAACGAGAAGCCCCGAGCTAGGGCATGCAATGCAAATCAGAAGCTGTTCTACTGCGCTTACCTTTTATTTTATGTTTGCAAACTTACCGCTTACTCGAGTTTTCAAATCTTCTGGAGAATTGACCATGTTGCCTTTTAGAAACCTAATTGTCCAACCGGTAAAAGTAACTTCTCTCACAGAGCTGCTTAAGTTCGAGTAACTTGTGTATCAACACGATCAAGTTATGTACTAAAATAAGCGAGTGAAAGAGAGCTTTACTATGTCTTACTTAGGAACTATTGTATTACGAGATGTTGCAATTCTTGGCGACTGTGTTTGCCAATCGCTTCTCCTAGAAGGGTTCAGTGTCGGTGTGTTTCTCTTGCGTCGCGAAACGTGCTTCTGTCTGGCTTTTGACACGTGCCACATACACTTCATCCGCCATGACACTTCTCGCTGTGACAAATTACCTCCGCAATCTTAGCTCAACGAAGAGAAAATTCTTACTACTTGCTGTTGCGAGGTCTGACTTAATAATCCACTCGGGGTGATGGGATTTCTCGGGATATTCTGACCAAGGTGAGCTTGCGCATTAATTGGTGCATTCCACAATCGTTTGTGGAGGGGTCGTGGCTGTGACCAGCCTTGTCGCCAGCATTTGTGTGTCTCTAGACATCTGCTTCGGCATCTTCGGGAAAATGACTCGTTGTTTGAGCTTATGCACCACCGTAGCATATGCGCATGCGAAAGAGAAACGTTCAAGGAAAGTTCCCAAACTATATACCTGTGGAAATAAAGATTAGGCATTGGTATTTGGCAACGCATTCTCGTGGATGAAACTTCAAATTTTCTTACTGAACACCACCTGCTGTGCCAAGGAAACTTAAGGAGATGAAGATCGGCGTTATTTAATACACGCGATTTATCATGTTCTTCTTGATCACAAAATTTTCTAAACCTTGCAGCCGTGATGTATGCCGTAAGTTTCAGAATCCTGAGTTCCGGGCCTCTAAGAGATGCCCCCGCAACTGCGTCCGCTCAGTCATCTAAAGCGATTCCTATGTGTCGTGGTAACCTACCAAACGAATGAGCCATAAATGTTGGGGGATAGATGAATAAAATTCTCGCAGAATGGTAGATGAATTTGGCGCTGTTACAGCAGAACAAACGGATAAGAAGTCGGTTATGATCGAGTTTTGCACCGGTGAGCCCTTGGCACTCCTCTCTTCCACCTCCATGGGGCATATGAATGTGAATTGTTGTTAGGTGGCCAGTCGCTGACCTATTAAGCATTTCAAAAATACCCAAGAGAAAAAAAGAGCATTGCGGTGGTGCCTCAGTTTTTATTCTGTGCACGGAGTGCATAGCGGTGAATTTGAACACATCGCGCTCATGTCGGGTGTTCACTTTGTTGGGATCGGTGATGGCACCTCACCATGTCATGCCGTGTCACCCTCACTTGCCAACGGCTTCTGCCGCGTGGCTGTGATACAGCAAGGAGCTTGGCCTGTCGCTCTTTCAAAGGACGACGTGTTATCACGCATGCGCTGTAGAGTACCTATATTGAAGCGACGGCAGCACCACGTGGGGAAGCTGTGGCGTGCCAGCTCAGTAATCGCGTGTGCCACGCGAGGTGTAGGATAGCTACTTATGCGCTGGAACGAGTGTTTTCAATGATTTGTGGGGTGTGCGCTATTTTGAAGTTTATTTATTGAATATTGTTCTATTGTTACAAGGAATTTGTTACTGGTGCTTACGGTTGGCAAACTGCCACTCCTGGACCCCGAACTGAAGCAAGGACTTTTCAACGTGTACACCTAAGTAACGAGGACGGTGAGTTGAGAGCCCTGGTTGTGTTACAGCAGAAACAACCGCACGCAATCAAGCGTACTAATGTCGGTTCCTCCCCAGTGGGATCGGACATAATATTTCTTAAAATAGTTTGAACCATCTCATGTTCAGATTCAGCTTTTTAAGACCTGGACATAAGTTCAAATGAGATATTGTTTGAAAATTTCGAAGAAGTTACTGTACGGCATACAATAGTACTATACGAAAGAATGTGGACCCTCCTAGAATGTACATATTGTAGCAGCAAACAGTAATTGAACAAGGCACGTCCATTTCGACAAAGCCAAAAGTGTTAGGGCGTCAAGAGTCCTGACGAACGCAAGTATTCTTGTCGAAACACTGTTTCCAGCGGCATTTTTTGTTCAACGAGTGTTGAACAAAAATCACTTCAGTCCTCTATCTCCCTGTGAACATATGTGTTGTTTGGTTGTAGTGGTAGCAGTGGCTTATTAAAATATTTTATATCATCCATAAACCAGGGTATATCATTTTAACGGTACAGTAACACAGATAACACAGAAGCAGTCAGAATCTTGTCTCATGTAAACGTTTCTGGGCATAACCCGAGCAGGTGTATAAGCTGCCACATTTCTTTCGGCATCATTGTTGAGCTCTTAGAACACCATTGGTAGTCACGGCAACGACATGAACCATAACACTGCACTTCTCTACCATCATTCTTTTCTCTTTCAACGAGACACTTCAACAAGGAACACTGACTTCGACCAATCTCTGATTCATGCTTGCGATAACAACCAGCGCTAACCTTATTAAAACCTAACTCCGACTCTATGTATAGGTTCCGCCGTGCCTCGATTGCCGGAGGAAACTCCTGCATTGAGATATAGCGACGTGTAGAAGGAGGGATAGAAGTGTGTTTACTAAATTCTTGACTCTTGGCTGCAGATCTCTGCAGTGGCCCAGACAGTTGCCACTTAGTTTCCGGGCAATGCACCTTGAGCGCGCATTGTTCGAGCATGTCTTCTTGGAAGTGCATTCAGAAAAGAACGTCTCATTCAGAGGCTGGCTTCGGAACGCCACTCGTATCAAGTGACTGCGAGTGTCTGAAGCGTCCCTCAACAACCATAGGGATCGATGAATGCCTCCTTCTCAAAGAAAGCAACAATTGGATAAGAGAGAGAGAGAACCAAGTATGGTAGGTTTAGCATCGAGAAATAAGGAGTGTCCGGTAACGAAAATGACTTACTTCTGTTGTCAGGACCACTAGGCTCGTCAGTGGAAGCCGTGGCGCCGCCTCGTTCTTATTTATGAAGCGTTGTCAGCACTCTTCCTCCAAGTAACTTTAACCTGAAATCACAATAACACCAACCAATTTGCAGGCGTTATTCCAACTAGCCTAACAATACCAGTGAAATTCATTAAGCTGCGGGCGGACTCCGGACTCCTTTTCTGAAGGGCAGGGCAGGTGCACTGCGTTTTTCCAAGTGGAGCTTCTACTGAATTCTTAGGTTGACATAGACTTCAGGCGAGGCCAAGTGGACGCATGCTCACGCTACGCTCAACCGACCCTGCATGGGAGTCAGGGCAGCATGCTGCCTTCCTCTGCTGCGATGAGCATTGCGTACGAGTGTTATGTGCAGATTCTGACGGTCCCGCTCATAAACAAACGCCTACTGTTTTCCGTCGGTCTCATCCTCGGTGGTCTCATGTCATGCACCACTGAGGTGCCAGCGTTGGGAGGCGCGTGTCAGGGCTAAGGAGGTTTAAAATATAATTGCTGGAGGGGCAGCACCCGCAGTTCCTTACCAGCACAGGTGAAGCCAGACTTTGCCTGTACTTCGACCCTAAATGAGGTCAGCGGCAGCTTAAATCCGCTCACAGTTCAATTCATCTCACTCGGGTCGGGTATTTTAAATGTTAGCCTAATTGATGTGATGCTTCCTGAATTGAAGTGAAGCTTCCTGTATCATATATGTTACATTACAACACCAACGATGTCACCGTGTGGCTGGTTGCTTAATTATCTTAACGACCGCGATGCCGTGTGGTTCTGACTGGCGCTAAATGGAAATCCTGCAAGGTGATGGGGACGAGGGGAGTCTAGATAACTAAAGAAGCTTTTGTTAACTAAGGTCATTACGAGTGGCTTCTCGCAGATTATTATTTATTTAGCTCCGCAGTCACGAATTCATAGACAGTCTGTAGGCTAGGTAGTCCTCGTTTGATGACGGGAAATAGAGCAAAAATCAGCGCCGATTTTTCGAATGTTCTCCTGTATCGTCAAAGTTGAATGTCAGCATTGACCGCCTTTTCCATGCGGCATCAGTTCCGTTTAAACTTTCGACTCAGTTTTTTCCACTTGTGCCTCGGGAATAATCTGCACTGACAGCGCAGGCTCCAGGATTGACATCATTTCGCTCCAACGTTACTCGCATTGCCTCAAGCCTCCTAGATACTGCCACAGCGCAAGCTCCCGTGACCTATTTCTGGGCGCAGAACGAAGTAGCACCACCATATCCAATGCAGCAGACCCACTCGAATATCTTGAAAGGAAACGCGCAGTAGGGAATAATAATAGTAGAAAGATACGCCCATGGAAAGTATGAAGCCTTTCTTTTTAAAGACAACGCGTATCTTCTCTTGACGTTGGAAATAGCCGGGCCGCCTGCTAAAAAATTCATATATTCGAGGTGGCTTAGACCTCCGTCCGCTGTTCTCTTCGCAGAATCAGAAAGGTTTTGCTTTCAGGCGCCATGTTGTGTCAGGCACCCTTCTCAAAGTATATGTGGGCGCCTTTTCAACAGCCATTTTCGGCACGTTCGATGACAGCTTTGTTCTGTCGGTTTTCATGTTGTGCATCGCGAAATGTCGCTAACAGTATCTTGATAATTTCTTTTTATTTACGTAGCTTACGTGTATGTGCCAAGCCCGTGTTGTAAATAAACAAACAGAGGTGCTCTGCATACGTGAAGGGCATATTTATTCAATGATTAAACATCTGTACTGCAGTACCAGTTCCTGCTAACAATTTGTGCTGTGATGGTCACTAGAAAAAAAGAAATGGTATTTTTGGCGTAGTACCAAATCTATGTGATATTTCAGCAAAGGATTCACGATTTCCCTAGTACCTAACGTTTCAAGAAACCTCCGCCCCCGCCCCCCCTCCCCCGCTCAAATGAAAGCACATAAGTGGAACGATAATGCCCCTTCCGACTTCAAAGGTACATGGGCCAATGCCTAAACTCGCGTTCGGTGGCTCTCGTAGCTAACCTAATTGTCAACACTGCACTCTAAATGACGTTAAAAGGTGAAAAATAAGAGTGAAAACTATATACGCGCAGAATTAACCCTCGCACAAGAAACCTTCTGGCACTATATACGGGAGGAACATCGTGCCTGAAAACCCTCTTGCCACGTAAGTCCATCTAATCTCCAACCACGTCTGCTTTATAACTCTTTTTTTTACAGGACATAACAATTTATGTACTTGACTTGTGCTTCTATTCATTTACCGAGTATAGGCGTCTTGGAAGCTGAAGATACTCCAAACTATTAGCTCGTCAGCCTGAATACAAGATTTAGGCTTTAAAGCCCCATCGCGGCCTCTAGCCTCGCTGGAGTACATGTCTTCAAAGGATCGCCCCACATGAAGAAGGCGGAAACTCCTCTGGAGAGCTCTCGTGAATAATTTATTCTTCACGCCCAACTTTCCCCAGAAAAAACAAAAGTAACAAAGACAAAGTTTACAGAGACGAGGACGCCATTTAAATTGACTAAGCTATCGAGAGTTACCGCACTCCGATCGCCTGCAAAAAAAAAGTCACTGAATATACGTGACAATTGTTACCTTCATCACTCCATAAATGCGATTGAAACGCGCACAAACGCAGATACATGCACGTATAGGCTACAGGGTATGCCAACCTCAGTGCTGTTGCTTAGCGCTTGCATTTTTCGTCACCATAGGCTGAGCGAATGACTGGCGTGGCACGTTTATAAATTATTATTTTTTTAATTTCCTGTATATTTTACTGGCTTTCTTTAGATGTTATTGCATTTGGATCCTCATTGGATTCCCCTTAGTTAGCCGAAATGTGAAACATGAAAACGAGATGCAGGCTGTAACTATCGGTGTCTATCGTTCCTTCTTGTGTCCGTCCACTGCACGGAACTACGCCGCATTCCAGTTCAATACGACTGACCAACAAGCCCTCCATCGTCACCCTCATCTATGTACTGAAGTTTTACGCCAAAAGCGTGCATTTAGCCAATCGGTAAACGGTTGACCCAAAACAATTTGAGCTCGAATTACTATGCAACCATTCTGCATTGTAGTCTGTCTGAACGCAAACCGAATGCTTTGAGAGAGAGAAACAGAAGAGAGGAAAGGAATGGTGAGCAAATGAGCAAGGAAGTACGTCCGTGCCTGAAAAATACGACACCAGTACAATGAGGGTCTAAATCTTGCCCCGCGTCGTGCCGGTGTTCCGTGTCCCTCTTTGCAGCATTGTCCTATACTGGGACACTGACAAATGACCCTCGATGGATACAAATGCGCGTCGCATAGGCATGTCAGAAAAAAGTAAGAGACAAACAAAACACATTCAGTTTAAAGAAGACGCCTTCCCTCTCGCATGTTCATTCCCAGTTCCCAGCATCTACAACACAGTTCTTATTGGTGTTTTAGTCCCAAAGATTTCCGTCTCTACATCTGTCTGTAGCATGCTACAGTTTTATTTTACTTGCCCTGAATATCAGTCACCGTCTGTTCGTATATTATATCTGTCTGTCTGTCTATCCGCCCGTCCGTCCGTCTGTCTGTCTATAGTCTGCAACTACGAAGCACTTTCATTCGGAGAATCCCCTATTGGGTTTGTAACCTCTTGATACAGTCGGGTGGATGAGAATTTTCCCACGCATGAACCTCTCTCCACTTTGCGATATTTTGCAGAACTTATTTACCATACCCTGTGGCCCAATCTTTCGAGTTGTCTAATAAATTAAGCCTCGCTCTGCAATCTCCTAGTCTCCTGATTAGCTCAGATGGTAAAGTGACCGCCGCGCAGAGGTGTTGGTTCCGGATTCAATCCCCGGGCCAGGAAGATTTTTTTGTTGTTGTTCCGTGCGCCTTTGTTTCTCAGAAACCCGCATTGGATTTCCCTCTTTGATGACCGTCTTCACTTCCAGGAACCTTCCTCCACTTGGCAGGTTTCCGCAGAACTGAGTTTTTTATTATTTTCCTTCCTTCCTTTTTCTGCTTTCTTTTTATATATTGCCTAATAATTCCCAATAAAAATAAATAGAGCGGAGAGTGTTGGTGTGGGAAGCAAAAAGGAACAATTAAGCCAGACACGCAACAGCTTTTGCCGCGTCGCCTTCAACGCTGTTTCCCTTGAAAGACGCAGCCACTACGAGCGTCAGCAGCAGCCTGTTCAAATAGGCGGAAGAAAAGCTGCTTCAGCGTATAAAGAACACATCATGGTTGGTTGCTATCGTGATTTATCTGGTCACAGCTTAAGCAGCTGTCCTTAAAACTTCGCAGGCTGCAGTAGAAGCCCTGAGGATGGGTAAGGAAAGCGGGGATATGGACGGTGAGGGAGAGGCTAGCGCAGCGGTCTTGCAGGCTTCTTGAAGGCTGTCGTTGGCCGCCTTAATTTAGTATCTGACTGTCCCTTATCCAAGGTCTAACAGTTAAGTCGCCGCTCACATTCTGTCAGTGCCGTTGAAAGATACAAAATACTGATTTGCCTTTCGCCCGGACGATGGCGAACTAAAGGAGTCTGCGGGGAGAGAGCGCACAACGAAATGCGTGTTCAAAATATATTAGCAGGGCGTTTCATTAACCTGTACATTCTTTTTAATTGCTCGTGACAAATAACACAATTCTACTCCTTGCACTGTGTTAGTCGAAGAGGTGCCCATTAATTTCGCAATAAATTGGAATGCGTAATCAACGAACTATTAAGATTTGATTAAGTCGGTTTTTCGTTCACGACTTGCAGTTTACGAGCCACGGTCAGTGAGTTTGCAAGGCACACCATTATTAGGACGAGTTCTGAGGAAGTCACCGGTTGCATGATTTGCGAAATGAAACTTGCGGTAAATATGCCATGCTGTTCCACTTACTTTTTTTAAAAAGAAAATTCTCTTTTATGCGCTGAAGCACACAAATAACTAGAACAACAATGCATTTCGCCACGCGCTTAGGCAATGAAAAGCTCAAAACGGGTGTCATCCTGAGAATTCGTTCCAAGTGAATGCGCCTTGCGAACTCACCGGCTGCACTTCGTAAAAACTGCAATACGCGCCGTAAGGTTATTAACTAAAAATTAATTAGTAATATTCTTATTTAGTCGAGTACGAATTTCAGTTTTCGTGTGCAAGTAATGTCTGCTTCTTCGTGTAATCCAGCTCATGGAGTAGAATTGCGTTATCTGCCTGAGACAATTTTTAAAAAAAAATTTATATATCCTAAAGGGGAACCATAGGGAAATCTTTTTTGTGTCGCCGCTACACTGTCGTCTAACGGTGCGTCCTCATCCCCGCAAAGCCCCGGCCTCCAGTATTTCCCGACCGACTCTTCGATGCCATAGTGACAGCTGCTGGCCACCGTTATACCTTTGCAGCAATTAAGTCCGCTGCTAAGCACGAGGCCGCAGGATTGAATCCCGGCCACAGCGCCCGAATTTCTATGGGGGCGGAATGCGAAAACACCCTAGTGCTTAGATTTAGGTGCACGTTAAAGAACACCAGGTGGTCCAAATTTCCGGAGTCCCCCCCCCCCCCCTACGGCATGCCTGATAATGAGATCGTGGGTTTCACACGTAAAACCCCATAATTTAGGTTTTAACTAAGTCCGCTTTGGGGTTAACAGAGCATAGCGGCTATACTCCCAATTGCGACTGACACCAAAGGTCAAGTGACCCGGAACGACATGGTCCCAGCCGCAGCACCCATTGCCGCCGCCACAAGTCACGTAAAAGTGAGATGTTCCGTACTACAGCGGTGCTGATAGCGACACGCAGGGTCCTTGCCGAGCGCCCGCCAATGACGAGGCATCAAAAATAGTATACCGGGGTTAGGATACGTCTGTCCGAGATAAGGTGTAGAAACAAAACAATAAAAATCACACACATCGAGCACGAATGCTGGAATCTCTGTTAATGCAAGATTTCGGGAAGCGCGTAACTAAGCCCTATCAAACCATTCGTATGTTTGGTTGGATTTTGCCAGCATAGCAGTTTATGCCTGTCCGGCCAAACAGCAAGACGCGCGAACAAACCACCTTCCAGCCACGCGTCCCACATGATCAACACGTGACTGCGGATTGCAATTGGCCCAATTGTCATCACGCGGTGTTCGGCTTCAGCTCTATTTACTAAGCGCGCTTTCTGTAGGACCGGCCCAGCCCGCTCGGCAAAAAAGCTGATCAAGCAGCAGCGCCAAACCCTCGAAAAAGAGGACACAGAAATGTTCGTTGCAGAAATGGAATTACGGGCTGGGAAGTTTGCTGCTCAGGCGCTTAGGCGCTCAAAATTAACTGCACTTAGACGGTGCTAGCTATGCTGTGGGCGAGAATCGCACATGAAATGTGGCTGCGTGCAATGCGTGCACTAAGAATCACCGGCCCTCGATGAACTTGCCACGTTTTGTTCGCTGTATTCATACAACTTTTGTGCGAGTGCCTACGGTGAAAAAATTTAATTTATGTTATGATAGTATGGGGTCATATAGAAGAACAGTTGTATAACATGGATGAAGCCGAGTTGCCTCGTCACTGGTCGACGTGGTACCTAACCACGCCTAACCACTAACCTAACCATGCCCCACTGCGCCGTTCCGTTCATCAAATACCATTTACTGTTCCGTTCGTCCTTTTCCTTTCGTTTATATCGAACGTGATATAACGCATGCACGATACATTATATTGCAGTCATTGCACATGTGTTGACGCATACTACTGTTGTAAGAGTGCTATATACGTGCGAGTAACATTATTATTTTTCAAGCTCTTGATTCTCGTGGAAAAACAGCGAACAGCAGATGCATCTTCCAGGCAGGTCACATGTCTAGTGTAGAGATCACTGAAATGTTACTTAATCTTCTGTAACATAACGTTTTCCAGACGTAGCATTGCGTAGCAGAAAGCCATGAGTAGACGACGCTAGTGTTGCAACTCCTTGCTTTGCTCTATACAAAGAACCAAGGTTCTCTTTCGCACACACTGTCGCACACAAACTCTCACATACCCGCATAGATACAGGAGCGTCGGTGTACCGGATTGCTAAACGCTTAGCTGTCCTGCGTCTGCGAAGTGTCAAGCACTGAGCTCACTTTCATAGCCTCCCACCCCGTTAATTGCAGTTTGTCTGTCAAAAGCACCTACTGCATACACTCGCCTGTTGGCGGCCTCTGGACAGGCGTAGCACATACGCGAATGTACCTAACAATGCGCAGGCCATATACATGGTATGTGCGTTGTGCCACGCCTGCGTAAAGCGA